>NW_028250263.1:422500-425000 GCF_964263255.1 Lissotriton vulgaris
ATAGATAGACAGACAGACAGATTGAGGGTGATACATAGAGTGAATGAGATAGATAGATAGAAAGATAGATACATAGAGTGAGGGTGATATATAGAGTGAGTGAGATAGATAGATAGATAGATAGATAGATAGATAGATAGATAGATAGATAGATAGATAAATAGATAGATAGATAGATAGATAGATAGATAGAAATATAGATAGATAGATAGATAGATAGATAGATAGATAGATAGATAGATAGATAGATAGATAGATAGATAGATAGATAGATAGATAGATAGATAGATAGATAGATAGATAGATAGATAGATAGATAGATAGATAGATAGATAGATAGATAGATAGATAGATACATACATACATAGAGTGAGGGTGATACATAGAGTGAGTGAGATAGATAGGTAGATAGATAGGTAGATAGATAGATAGATAGATAGATAGATAGATAGATAGATAGATAGATAGATAGATAGATAGATAGATAGATAGATAGATAGATAGATAGATAGATAGATAGATAGATAGATAGATAGATAGATAGATAGATAGATAGATAGAGTGGGGGTGATACACAGAGTGAGTGAGAAAGATAGATAGATAGATAGATAGATAGATAGATAGATAGATAGATAGATAGATAGATAGATAGATAGATACATAGATAGATATATAGATAGATAGATAGATAGATAGATAGATAGATAGATAGATAGATAGATAGATAGATAGATAGATAGATAGATAGATAGATAGATAGATAGATAGATAGATAGATAGATAGATAGATAGATAGATAGATAGATAGATAGATAGATAGATAGATAGATAGATAGAGTGAGGGTGATACATAGAGTGAGTGAGATAGATAGATAGATAGATAGATAGATAGATAGATAGATAGATAGATAGATAGATAGATAGATAGATAGATAGATAGATAGATAGATAGATAGATAGATAGATAGACAGACAGACAGATTGAGGGTGATACATAGAGTGAATGAGATAGATAGATAGAAAGATAGATACATAGAGTGAGGGTGATATATAGAGTGAGTGAGATAGATAGATAGATAGATAGATAGATAGATAGATAGATAGATAGATAGATAGATAGATAGATAGATAGATAGATAGATAGATAAATAGATAGATAGATAGATAGATAGATAGAAATATAGATAGATAGATAGATAGATAGATAGATAGATAGATAGATAGATAGATAGATAGATAGATAGATAGATAGATAGATAGATAGATAGATAGATAGATAGATAGATAGATAGATAGATAGATAGATAGATAGATAGATAGATAGATACATACATAGAGTGAGGGTGATACATAGAGTGAGTGAGATAGATAGGTAGATAGATAGGTAGATAGATAGATAGATAGATAGATAGATAGATAGATAGATAGATAGATAGATAGATAGATAGACAGACAGACAGACAGACAGACAGACAGACAGATTGAGGGTGATACATAGAGTGAATGAGATAGATAGATAGAAAGATAGATACATAGAGTGAGGGTGATATATAGAGTGAGTGAGATAGATAGATAGATAGATAGATAGATAGATAGATAGATAGATAAATAGATAGATAGATAGAAATATAGATAGATAGATAGATAGATAGATAGATAGATAGATAGATAGATAGATAGATAGATAGATAGATAGATAGATAGATAGATAGATAGATAGATAGATAGATAGATAGATAGATAGATAGATAGATAGATAGATAGATAGATAGACAGACAGACAGATTGAGGGTGATACATAGAGTGAATGAGATAGATAGATAGAAAGATAGATACATAGAGTGAGGGTGATATATAGAGTGAGTGAGATAGATAGATAGATAGATAGATAGATAGATAGATAGATAGATAGATAGATAGATAGATAAATAGATAGATAGATAGATAGATAGATAGAAATATAGATAGATAGATAGATAGATAGATAGATAGATAGATAGATAGATAGATAGATAGATAGATAGATAGATAGATAGATAGATAGATAGATAGATAGATAGATAGATAGATAGATAGATAGATAGATAGATAGATACATACATACATAGAGTGAGGGTGATACATAGAGTGAGTGAGATAGATAGGTAGATAGATAGGTAGATAGATAGATAGATAGATAGATAGATAGATAGATAGATAGATAGATAGATAGATAGATAGATAGATAGACAGACAGACAGACAGACAGACAGACAGATTGAGGGTGATACATAGAGTGAATGAGATAGATAGATAGAAAGATAGATACATAGAGTGAGGGTGATATATAGAGTGAGTGAGATAGATAGATAGATAGATAGATAGATAGATAGATAGATAGATAGATAGATAGATAGATAGATAGATAGATAGATAGATAGATAGATAGATAGATAGATAGATAGATAGATAGATAGAGTGAGGGTGATACATAGAGTGAGTGAGATAGATAGATAGATAG
>NW_028250264.1:0-77742 GCF_964263255.1 Lissotriton vulgaris
GGCAACATTCCACCTTAATATATTTACACTTAGATTTGGCTCACCGACAGGCATAGCTGGGTGGTTCTCTAAAGTGTGATAAGCTGAGGACACAGGAATTTTCGATATAGAGATGGGCTCATCTGATGTCAAAAAGGGTGCCAGTCAGTCCTGATTATCTGGACCAGACAGTGGGGAGAACTTATTATGCATAATTAAGATGAAAGCATCCTTTCGTTTTTGACCCCAGGAGTGGCTTATAAAAATAACCCAGCGGCAATGACCAGATGTGAGTTGATTTGACAGTGTTTGACTCCTGTGGCATCAGTAATGGTCTTACCAATGGCAGATTTAGAAAGTAAATAACAATGCAGTCTCCCTCAATGTTCTTTGTGAATGAGCCAACCCATCCAATCCTGCGTATCATGATGATATCACGGATGTGTGCCACCCGAAACCCCCTGTGTTTTACAAGCCAATCAACACTTTTGTGTCGCAATTGGTCTCATGTCTCAACATGGTTTATTGTAAGAGGAGGCATCCCTGCTAGGACCAAAACATAAGGGCATGCTGCTGGGGGTAAGCTTAGTACTTCTACATGAGTGGATTCTAACAGGAAACATTCCTTAACTTTACTGGAGGTATCACAGGTACAGGTAGATTGCATAGTTGTTGGCACTTTCGACTGTGGATTAGGAATAAACACATCACTGGCTATCAAATTAGAATTCACCCCATCGAAATTAACAGGCTAGGGAGTTTTGATTTGTAAACTTATTCTATTAGTCAATGTGTCCAAGGGGTCTAAGCGTTTCCAGAGTGTGGTCAAATTCTTATCAATTAAATCTTTAATACGCTCACATATAGTGTCCACAATAATGTCAATAAAAGTATCACCAGGTTTGCTGCAAGTGGGAGAGGTGATTACAACATCGGTCTGAGTAAAAATAGTTTGGTTTGATGCCTTAGTAGAAGCAGGCTCGACAGTAGTTTTAACAATACCCGCATTTACAGGAAGTGAAGAGCCCTGTATCCACGAGCTCAGGGGTAAATGATCATGAGGAGGCTGTTTCCTTTTTGAACAAGTGAGTTTGGCCGTCTTCCTTTTACGTTTGGCCCCTAGAGCTGCAGAAATTGTAGTTGGATCCGAATTTAATGCGGAATCAACAGTACTTTCTCCATTACAAGGTGAGTTAGATAAGTCCACATTATTAAAGCTGAGTCCTGAGGCAGTAGGAGGCAATAGGGTGCTCGAAGCAGTAGACTGCACGCTAGGAGTAAAGGGGGAAAATATTGGATCAGTTGGAGTCACCCCTGTCGTAAGACCTGACTGTGTTGCCACGATTCCCAGGGACAAGCGCCTTTCTGTTAGTTCAATCTCATTGGCAACTATATTAACTGCCCTTTCCAGCATGCTGTCTGTACTTGTTGCGGGCCAGGGGCAGGGTATCCCGGTATGTTTCTCTATAATGAGTTATGTACCAGCAATATTAACTTTTGTTTTGGGGTGGCATTCACCTCAATAGGTTTGATGGATGGCAAGTGAAAGAGGGGTGGCCCAGCCAAGCCTCGTCCTGACGCGGATGGGTGCAGATGGGCCTGGCCTTTGCCTAGGCTTTGCCTGAGCACGTCCACGTCGTTGATGCAAGGCAGGCTGGGGTTGTCATTAAGCCTCCCCTCGAGCCAAATCCCAGCATTAGAGGTGGCGGTGATGGGCCGGTAAGCGCTCGGGCTTCCCCTCGGCCTGAAGACAGCATCAGCAAAGAATCCGATATGAGCTTCCATGCTGCGGGAGCCCTCCTGATTTTTAAGTGCCTCCTGGTGCTGGCGAGGCAATGGTGGCGGTTGCAGCGTCCTTGACGCAAGGCAGGCCGGGGTTGTCGTTCAGCCTCTCCTCAAGCCAAATCCCAGCGTTAGTGGCCACGGTGATGGGCCGGTAAGCGCTAGGGATTCCACTTGGCCTGAAGACAGCAGATGCAGAGAATCCAGTATGAGCTCCCACGCTGCGGGAGCCCTGGCCGATTTTTAGGTTTAACTTTGTTTTTATTGGCATTCAGCAATGATATCACATACATTTCCAGAATTCTGCGTTATGATTTTGCAGTACGGAGCCTTTTATAATACATATGTTTTCTTGACAGGCAATAAATGGGCGCCGCCCCATTAAGGCACCGAGGGGATCAACTATAATGTTTGCAATGTCTCTATGTATTCTGGAATCTCGCGCAGACTCTTAGGCAGCAATGCCATGGAATAGGAAAAATAAAAGGAAATACAATAAAAGAAGAACAAGCCCCGCCAAAACCCGCCCAGGCTGATTTTTAAGCACCTCCTGAGACTGGCAGCGACAGCAGCGTACTTGACGCAAGGCTGGCTGGGGTTTGCAGTTCAGCCGCCCCTCATGCCCAATCCCAACATTATTGGCAGCGGTGATGGGCCAGTAACCGCTCGGGCTTCAGCTTGGCCTGAAGACAGCATCAGCAGAAAATCCGGTATGAGCTCCTTTCTGTGCCTTTCTTCCTCTTTCTTCACGTGTCTTACCTCTGTATGCATTGTTAGAAATTAGAATTTAAAAAACTTTTGTTATTCACTGAAAAAAAACATTGGATTCAGGGACGTTATAGTTAGAAAATATTATTTAAAAAACCTTTGACATTCACTGAAAAAAAACATATGTTTCAGGGACGCTACAGTTAAAAATTATCATTTAAAAAACCTTTGAAATTCACTGAAAAAAAACATAGGTTATAGTTAGTTGGACATTTCACTCGTATAGTTAGTTGAGCTCACTATAACTCACACCCCTAAAATACACTGCTGATGACGTCACATATTACATAATTTATGACATGGTCATTGACATCACTGATGATATCACTGATGACATCTCAAATGACATCACTGATGACATCATCCAGGTGAAAATTTGATGCACCCCCTCACAACCTAATATAACCTTTGATACACCCACTCGAAAATACAGACTAACCATTTTCGAAACCATAAACACACCAATACCAGTTTCTACATACCCACTCACTGATTCCTAGGTGTACACACACATCCACTCATTCATCCATATAGACACTCATACATGCAGTCACTTCTCAATTCAGCACTACCATTTGCACTTATACACATATACAGACTTTCACATATCGCCACTCATCCATAGAGTTACTCAGACACCTATTCAATCATGCATAGAATCATTCACACTCCAATTTACTCACCTTTACAGTTATACACACACCACCTCACTTATTGATACAGATACTAACACATAGTCTCTTATACAATCATTGATACAAGCACACACTCATCCATACAGACATTCTCACAATCACACTCTCTCAAATATAGTGATTTATATACTCCAACACTCACATATACTGCCTTTCACATATGTAGTTACTCACACATGAACCACTAAGCCATCCATTCACTCACAAACATACCCATACACAGACTCACCCACCCATACAGCCCTTCACAGGTGCACTCTTGAACCCATACACCCAGTGAATTACCCACTCACACATCTATGCATAGAGCCAAACACCTCCCACCCACACAGACTCACAGGCACCCATTCAGATACTCAGACAACCAATCAATAACCCATATAGACACTCATGTAGCTAATCACCAACCCAAGCAGCCGCTTACACACCAAATGACAGACTGATACAGACATTTACACAATTTACTCACTAACCCATGCATTCAGTAAGACATGTTTACTCACTCACTTATACAGTCAGTCACGCACCCACTAAATCATCTATTCAGACACTCATACACCCACTCATACTTCAATACACCTTGATATATATATATATATATATATATATATATATATATATATATATATATATATTCACTGAAAAAACCATATGTTATAGACCATATATAGTTAGGAATTAGCATTTACAAAACCTTGAAAATTCACTGAAAAACCCATGGGTTATAGACCATATATAGTTAGGAATTAGCATTTACAAAACCTTATTTTACTCACTCAAAACCATTGAAATTTCATATATAGTTAGTTGCACTAACTATATATATATCGCGCACCCGCAATCCACTGCTGATCATGTCACATATTACATCATTCATGACATGATCAGTGACATCACTGATGACATCACTGATGACATCACTGATGACATCTCAAATGACATCACTGATGACATCACTGCTGACAACATCCAGTGACTGTATGTTTCTGTAAAGTTAAAATATGTCTTACATATTGAAGAATGAGTGGATGTATAAGTGTCTGGATGAAGGATTTAGTAGGTGCATGACTGACTGTATGAGTGAGTGATTAAATGTGTCTCACTGAGTGCATGGGTTAGTGACTAAACTGTCTTAATTTGTGCATCATTATATCTGTTGTTCTGTAAACTGCTGCATGTGTTGATCAGTAGCTTTATGATTAAGTATATGGGTTATTGATTGGTTGCCCAAGTATTTGTATGGGTGACTGAGTGTGTTTGTGGGTGGCTGGGAGGTGTATGACTCTGTGCATAGATGTGTGAGCAGTTGATTCACTAGATGTATGGGTTCAAAAGTGCATGTGGAAACAGCTGTATGGGCGGTTGACTGTGTGCATGAGTGCATTGGTGAGTGAATGGATATCTCAGTGCTACATGTCAAAGTAAGTACATATGTAAAACACAGTACATGTGAGAGTTGACATATATAAATAACTGTGCATATGAGCCAGTGAATTTGTGAGTGGCTGTATGGATCATTGTGAACTTGTATCAGGGATTGTATAAGAGAGTAAATATGTGTTAGTATATGTTTTAATAAGTAAGGTGTGTATAACTGTATAGTTGAGGAAATGGAAGTGTGATTGATTCTTTGCATGACTGACTAGGTGTGTGAGTAACTCCATGGATGAGTGACAGTCTGTGAGTGTCTATTTACTCTGAGTGTATCTAAGATTATATTAGAGTCTGAAGAGGTTCACCGTATTATCACATGAATGATGTCATCAGTGATGTGATCAGTAATGTCAAATGAGATGTCATCAGTGATGTCATCAGTGATGTCATTTGAGATGTCATCAGTGATGTCATCATTGATGTCATCAGTGATGTCACTGATCATGTCATGAATGATGTAATATGTGACATGATCAGCAGTGGATTGCGGGTGCGCGATATATAGTTAGTGCAACTAACTATATATGAAATTTCAATGGTTTTGAGTGAGTAAAATAAGGTTTTGTAAATGCTAATTCCTAACTATATATGGTCTATAACCCATGGTTTTTTCAGTGAATTTTCAAGGTTTTGTAAATGCTAATTCCTAACTATATATGGTCTATAACCTATGGTTTTTTCAGTGAATGTCAATGGTTTTTTAATAGCAAATATCAAAAGCTTTAAAATGTCAAGTACGTGGTAGGTAAAAACATTTTCGTGTTTATGCACGCTGATGTGCTTTGAACGCTGCCCCCCCCTCCTCTGTTCTTTTAGGAGTATTCTCTCTTTGTAGATAGTGAAGGGTAGGTAACGCAGGCCTTTGCCCCCGTTGTAATCCGTTGTGCCTGCTTCCCTCTCCATTTGATTGATTGTTATCCTAGCATTTATTGTTTTGGAATTGGTTCTCTTTGGTTCATTCTCTATTTACAAACAAGCATAGAGTCGCAATAATCTGTTTAGTCTTTGCAGATAGTGAAAAATAGTTAAAAAAAACAAAAGGAATCAAGCAAAATCAGTAGGCCACTAATGGGATCTCTTTATGACCTCGCTAAAATAGAAACATTATGAACAACACCTCATGAGAAATACGAAACTAGTGAGAGGAACTGAGCTCGACACCATGATGGCTGCAAGACAGCTCGGCTCCGCCGCCCACCCCACCCAAAATAACGACAAACCCTATGCAAATATTATAAATATATACAACACACCAGCAAAGTAACAGGGTAAAACGTTTTATTAAATAACTATTTACATGGCAGCCTGCTGCAACATCGATCCAAACAAGCCTTTGTATTTGGGGCTCAAAATCAACAAGTAACAGGGTAAAACGTTTTATTAAATATCTATTTACATGGCAGCCTGGTGCAACATCGATCCAAACAAGCCTTTGTGTTTGTGGCTCAAAATCAACCATCAATAGTAAGATTTTCATAGGTGAGTGTAGGTTCATGGTTTTCCATCCACAGACTAAAAGCCTGGAGTGGGAGTGAAAGAACAATAACTAGGTAAGAAGGAAGGCAGAGGTTGTGGGAAGGACTCTGGATATGGTATGTTGCTTGGTCCCTGAGATGCTTCGATGTCACTGCCTTGCACAAATGGCATAAGTCCTGGATGTTGGGTGCCATAGTTGAGGGTTCCGAGCAGCGCTTGTAACACTGTCTGAAGCTTATTTGCACCTGCTGCAGCTTCACCATTCTCAAAGTAAGTGGGGGCTGTTTGTGGACCTGACTGCATTGGAAAACAATGTGATGCAGTGCCTCCCTGAACCGCTTGACGGAGGCCCCCGAGATAATTGCGCCTGCTCCACACCTTGTCCCACAATCCGTTTGACCTGAAGACACGTCCTGCGGTGCCCTGGTCCGACCATCACATATTCCTGCGCCAGGAGACGGCGTGGGGTGCACTAGAAGGGAGAAGCGGCGCGATCGAGCCTCCCCCACCTCCCCAGATGGAGGTTTCTCAGCTACACCCCAGCGCTTCACTCGACCAGCTGACTTGCGCCCGCTCTTGCGACACAGTGCCTCGCTCAGCCAGCTGATTTGCGCCTGCTCTTGCTATTACAACGTCTCACCCGCCATCCAACGGAATTGCACCCAATCTTGCGGTACAGCGACAGGCGGCTGCTACGGAGCTCACGAAATGGCGGTCGGCTCCACAGACTTGGGCCTGACCTGCAAGGATGGCTCTTGGCAACCGTGGAACTCGGACGCTTGACTGCTAGGGCATGGGCCCCATTCCCAAAAGAGTCCCCTCAGCCTTGAAGATTCTAAAACAGTCACCGGGACCCCCGACTCCCGTAGACTTCCGGTGGGGAGCGACTGCCATGATTGCTCGCGGAATGGCCACGACATAGCCACGAGATGGTGGTGCTCTCATGCTGACGCCAGCTTCAGTCTGAAACATCCAGAAACACTGTACACTACCAATTCGATCAGTTCCGGTGGAGCCCCAACGTGACCCGGTATTGAAGAACTTGCCCTCCCCTCTTTGACTGATGGTTCTTGTTGCCTGTCCCTTCTGTTGTCATTTAACAGAACTTTTTGGACTGCTGAAAGGGGTTGTGTTCCGACCGCTGGTTGGTGGAGACATTTTGACTATATTCTAGACCTGCGTTGTCGCGTAATGCGTCATATGACGCGCCGCATTAGCGCACCCGGAAGTGCTCCGGTGCGCGAGGCGCAGCTTCCCGGAAGCGATCCAGGGCGCGGCGCGCTGCGCGTAACGTAAGCATAACAGGTCATGTGACTTGTTAATAAAACTTTTTATCGGTTCATTTTACTTTTGTTTTTCTAATGATGGAAGGCTTGGTCATATGACCTAAAAATAACACTTTTCATTGGTTTCGAACATTTTTTTTTCCCAAATGATGAAAGCCCCACCTTTTTTTTTCTCACTCTGACTTGTACAGCAAAGGACCCAAATGCATTTACAGTTTATCACTAACAATGTTCCAGGCTAATGTATTTTCCTGGGAAATTTACAACTGTCCTGCAAGTAAAATATTCCTATTTCGAGAAAAAGGGCGTTTCTTCGTCCCATTAGGGAGCTGTTGAACAAAAGAGGTTCGACCTGCTGTCTTAGTCGCTGATAGGCATGAATATCGGATTCTTATCGATCACTTTATGTTGCAGGAGTGGAAAACACAACAGCCCTTGACCATTTATCTTTACTGCTTTCCTGCGTATTATACCTTTTAACCGTCATGTAATCGGGCTGCTTTATTTCACTTGCCTTTTACTGATTCGAAAACAGTGGCTATTATTCAAAACTTTACCAATCTATGTACTACTACCATGTTTTGTTTTAAAAACCTTTATTGTGAAAATGTCAGTATACAAATACGGGCCTATAACCACGTGGGCCGGCCACGGAGCAAACTGGAATCGTATATGATGAGGGGACATTTACACTGTAGAAGAACGTAACGGGCGAGCCATTAGGTTGCAAGAACTAAGGTGTCTAACAGTTGCGGAATCGGTGGACGTACATTTTATATTTAAAGTACGACAGGGCCAGTTACAATAAAATTATCTAGATATACATTTGCGGGCAAGTACCATGGGTGACGTTAATTCGAACTTTCAATAGTACAGTAATCAATAACACATCAGAACTTAATATCAATAGGGTTGTCCAAATGTTCAATCAGTACTCGTCCCCGCCCGTCATGTGCTTCAAAACTGCATACGTATCTCGTGATATCAAGGTTGGGCAACCAGTACACAACAAGGAGTTACGAGTCCCATTTATACCGGCGCCATTTTGGGCGAGGCCGGGCAGGTCCAGGATATAGTCAAAATGTCTCCACCAACCAGCGGTCGGACCAGAACCCCTTTCGGCAGTCCAAAAAGGTTCCGTTAAATGACAACAGAAGAGATAGGCAACAAGAACAATCAGTCAAAAGAGGGGACGCTTTCGGGAATGGGGCCCATGCCCTAGCAGGCAAGCGTCCGAGTTCCAAGGTGTCTCAGGGCCATTTTAGTGGACCAGGCCCAAATCCAAAGAGCCGGCCGCCATTTTGAGAGTCCTGTGGCAGCCGCCTATCGCTGCACCGCAAGAGTGGGCGCAATTCAGCTGGATGGCGGGTGAGGCACTGTGCCGCAAGAGCGGGCGGAACTCAGCTGGATGGCGGGTGAGGCACTGTGCCGCAAGAGCGGGCGGAACTCAGCTGGACGGCGAGTGAAACGCTAAGAGGCGCCCCACTGCAGATGAGGTGCCTCCACCTGGGGAGGCGGGAGAGGCCCGTTTGCGCTGCCTCCCCCCCCCCCCGGGCACCCCACACCGTCTTTCGGTGCAGCAATGTAGGATGGCCACACCAGTGCAGCAACTTGCTGGACACCACCTCGGTGCCATCCTGATCTCGGCGCGTTGTGCTGCCTTCGGCCTACTGTAGCAGCAAGTGCGGGCGCAACTCAGCTGGACGGCGAGTGAAACGCTAAGGGGCGCCCCACTGCAGATGAGGTGCCTCCACCTGGGGAGGCGGGAGAGGCCCGTTCGCGCCGCCTCCCCCCCCCCCCTCCGGGCACCCCACGCCGACTTTCGGCGCAGCATTGTAGGATGGCCACACCAGTGCGGCAACTTGCTGGCCACCACCTCGGTGCCATCCGGATCTCGGCGCGCTGTGCTGCCTTCGGCCTACTGTAGCAGCAAGTGCGGGCGCAACTCAGCTGGACGGCGAGTGAAACGCTAAGGGGCGCCCCACTGCAGATGAGGTGCCTCCACCTGGGGAGGCGGGAGAGGCCCGTTCGCGCCGCCTCCCCCCCCCCCCCTCCGGGCACCCCACGCCGACTTTCGCCGCAGCATTGTAGGATGGCCACACCAGTGCGGCAACTTGCTGGCCACCACCTCGGTGCCATCCGGATCTCGGCGCGCTGTGCTGCCTTCGGCCTACTGTAGCAGCAAGTGCGGGCGCAACTCAGCTGGACGGCGAGTGAAATGCTAAGGGGCGCCCCACTGCAGATGAGGTGCCTCCACCTGGGGAGGCGGGAGAGGCCCGTTCACACCGCCTCCCACCCCCCCGGGGCGCCCCACGCCGTCTTTCGGCGCAGCATTGTAGGATGGCCACACCAGTGCAACTTGCTGGACACCACCTCGGTGCCATCCAGATCTCGGCGCGTTGTGCTGCCTTCGGCCTATTCGCACATCGGTCCGCTACTGACGCCGCCTCACAGGCCAACGGATTTTGTAGGCTTTTTATAGCCCAAAGCCGCATAACAGGTCATGTGACATGTTTATAATACTTTTCATTGGTTCATTTTACTTTTGGTTTCCTAATAATGGAAGGCTTGATCATGTGACCTAAAAATAACACTTTTCATTGGATTGAAACATTTTTTTTCCCAAATGATGAAAGCCCCACCTTTTTTTTTCTCACTCGGCAGTCCAAAAAGGTTCCGTTAGATGACAACAGAGGGGACAGGCAACAAGAACCATCAGTCAAAAGAGGGGAGGGCAAGTTCTTCCCTACTGGGTCACGTTGGGGCTCCACCGGAAGTCATCGAATTGGTAGTCTACAGTGTTTCTGGATGTTTCATACTAAAGCTGGCGTCAGCATGAGAGCACCACCATTTTGTAGCTCCGTCGAGGCCATTCCGCAAGCAATCATGGCAGCCGCTCCCCACCGGAAGCCTGCGGGAGTCGGGGGCCCCGATGACTTTTGTACAATCTTCAAGGCTGACGGGACGCTTTCGAGAATGGGGCCCAAGCCCTAGCAGGCAAATGTCCGAGTTCAAATGTGTCCCAGAGCCATTTTAGTGGACCAGGCCCAAATCCGTAGAGCCGGCCGCCATTTTAAAAGTCCTGTGGCAGCCGCCTATCGCTGCACCGCAAGAGTGGGCGCAACTCAGCTGAATGGCAGATGAGGCACAGTGCCGCAAAAGCGGGCGCTAAACAGCTGAATGGCGACTGAAACGCTAAAGGGCGCCCCTCTGCAGCAGAGGAGCCTCCACCTGGGGAGACGGGGGAGGCCTGTTCGCGCCGCCTCCCCCCCCCCCGGGGCACCCCACACCGTTTTTTGGCGCAGCATTGTAGGATGGCCAGACCGGTGCAGCAACTTACTGGACACCACCTGGGTGCCGTCCGGATCTCGGCGCGTTGTGCTGCCTTCGGCCTAATCGCACAATGGACCGCTACTGACGCCACCTCAAAGGCCGACGGATTTTGCCGACTAAAAGACAGACCAAAGCAGCCCATTGTTGCTTTGAGATGGATGTTGCAGCAGGCTGCCATGTAAATAGTTGTTTAAAATTTTTTTTTTAACGTGTTTACTTTGTTGGAGCGCTGTATATATTTATAAGTTATTAAAGTGTTATAATCCTACTACTTTGTTGGAGTGCTATATATTTTTAATGTGACACATAATTTTGAAGACTTTGATGTACAAAAAGGCATCCCTGGAATCTTCCGCTTCAGGCTCGGTCCCACACACCCTTACAGTGAGAATCCCCTCCCCAATCACAATACAGGATCGTTATCAGATAGTAGGAACGCGTGTGGTGTGACGGATCTCATGGGGTGGGGGCCTTGATCTACTGTAACTCCTTTGAAGAGGGGTGATTCTTTACAGTTGGGGCCATAAAAACATAGGGGGCCAGGATACGTCTCCCGTACCCCCTTATACCCATTTCTCACATTGTTTTTCCTCCATCTTGTAATTTAATTAAAACGAAACACAAAATGGCGAATTCCCGTTTCACGACCCGGTTCGCGAACCGGGAAGCTCTTCTACAGCGAAAAATCAAATTTTTTTTATTTGCCCCACGGGACCCTTTAATAACCCCAACATCATTCCTAGGGGGTCAAGAGGGGTCTACCTTGCCCCCTTTCATTAAATTCCCCCTTCGTTTTTCTCCTCCTCTTGTCTCTCGATCCTACCGAGAGACAAGATGGCGGCCGTTCCGGACTGTTTAGAATGTTGACAGACACCGGAGAGCCAATCAGCTTCGCTTCGCAAAGTTCCGTAGCGCGAAAAGTACGCGAACCGGAGCGCTACCCTGGACGCTGTCACAGATATATCTGTTTTTTAAAACGTTAATTTCTCAAAATCCACTGGAGCACATATATTGAGACCCAGCAAAGGCGCATCGGGCTAACAGTCCCTACAATTTTGCCAAGTTTCGTGCAAATCCATTCAGCCGTTCAAGCTAAAAGTGAGGCCAAACGCCCTATGGAAAAATGAATGGGAAAAACGTGTTTTGGGACCCCCCCTTTTTTCTCGGCCCCCCCTTGACGAAACCCCCGCATATTTTTAGGGGCTGCTCAGAAACAAAATGTGCAATTTTCCTGATACTTTCAGCCGATTCCGTCCACAAACGCCAAAGTTATTAGACATAGAATTTTCAAAAGTCCCATAGAGAAAAAATCCTAACTATATATACCTACTGGCGACCGCCAGTAGGTAATATATATGTAATATATATATATATATATATATATATATATATATATATATATATATATATATATATATATTTATATATATCAGCGCTCCTGTTGTACCATAAACCTCGGGTCACTCATCATGAGCGGGTGCTTCAGACGCGACCGTACACGCGTTTAAAATATTTGGCTCGTACTCCATTTCTCTCACTGTGAAACCAAGCTCAGCACTCCCGGGGTACAGGCAAGTATTTCTTTATTTCGCCATTAGCCGTAAACAGATGCGTTTCCGACGTGAGTCCTTCATCAGTGTTTACTCAGAACGCCGTCAAGTGGCTACTTAAATACATCATTGCGACACGCCTCTCAGCATTACAAAGCCGGTATCGAAATCGCATGTGCGCCTTTGCGAATGTGGCGGCCATCTTAAAAAGCATGAAATCATGCAATTCCACTGCAGTATATTACTTGGGATTTTATCAATTTTATAGACTGCACAACAAGCGTTCCCACTTGGGACTTCATATACCAGAAGGCCAAGCTGTCAGGCCACGCCCAAAAAGCAGGTGATGCTCATCAGCGCTTCTGTGCAGTAATCGGATGCCACTGAAGAAGAGAGCAGTCCGCTCTCAAAACGCTTTTGGCAAGTACTTTGAAGCATGCAAGTCCCCAAAACGCTGTCAGCAGGCTACCAACAGACAGCGTGATTCACTCACTTCCAGGCGCCAGGTCTTTCAAATGGGATCTGCTATGGCTGGATGTTAAGCGGCTGTCCCGGTCGCAATGAGAGCTGCCCACCGCTGCATTGCGAGGTCCTGTCAGGCTCCACTATGCGCTGAATATCAGGAATGGAAGGCGAGCGGGCGCTAAAGCAGATTGGCGCCTTCTCTGACACATGTTGACAGCCCTAAAGCAGGACAGCACTATGGGGTCTGGATTACTTCGACCCACTTGGGATTTTATCAATTTTACAGACTGCACAACAAGCGCTCCCACTCAGGACTTCATATACCAGAAGGCCAAGCTGTCAGGCCACGCCCAACAAGCAGGTGATGCTCATCAGCGCTTCTGTGCAGTAATCGGATGCCACTGAAGAAGAGAGCAGTCCGCTCTCGAAACGCGTTTGGCAAGTACTTTGAAGCATGCAAGTCCCCAAAACGCTGTCAGCAGGCTGCCAACAGACAGCGTGATTCACTCACTTCCAGGCGCCAGCTCTTTCAAATGGGATCTGCTATGGCTGGATGTTAAGCGGCTGTCCCGGTCGCAATGAGAGCTGCCCACCGCTGCTTTCCGAGGTCCTGTCAGGCTCCACTATGCGCTGAATATCAGGAATGGAAGGCGAGCGGGCGCTAAAGCAGATTGGCGCCTGCTCTGACACAAGTTTGAAGCCCTAAAGCAGGACAGCACTATGGGGTCTGGATTACTTCGACCCACTTGGGATTTTATCAATTTTACAGACTGCACAACAAGCGCTCCCACTCGGGACTTCATATACCAGAAGGCCAAGCTGTCCGGCCACGTCCAACAAGCAGGTGATGCTCATCAACGCTTCTCTGCAGTAATCGGATGCCACTGAAGAAGAGAGCAGTCCGCTCTCAAAACGCGTTTGGCAAGTACTTTGAAGCATGCAAGTCCCCAAAACGCTGTCAGCAGGCTGCCAACAGGCAGCGTGATTCACTCACTTCCAAGCGCCAGCTCTTTTAAATGGGATCTGCTATGGCTGGATGTTAAGCGGCTGTCCCGATCGCAATGAGAGCTGCCCACCGCTGCTTTGCGAGGTCCTGTCAGGCTCCACTATGAGCTGAATATCAGGAATGGAAGGCGAGCGGGCGCTAAAGCAGATGGGCGCCTTCTCTGACACACGTTGACAGCCTTAAAGCAGGAAAGCACTATAGGGTCTGGATTACTTCGACCCACTTGGGATTTTACCAATTTACAGACTGCACAACAAGCGCTCACACTCGGGACTTCATACACCAGAAGGCCAAGCTGTCAGGCCACGCCCAACAAGCAGGTGATGCTCATCAGCGCTTCTCTGCAGTAATCAGATGCCACTGAAGAAGAGAGCAGTCCGCTCTCAAAACGCGTTTGGCAAGTACTTTGAAGCATGCAAGTCCCCAAAACGCTGTCAGCAGGCTGCCAACAGACAGCGTGATTCACTCACTTCCAAGCGCCAGCTCTTTCAAATGGGATCTGCTATGGCTGGATGTTAAGCGGCTGTCCCGGTCGCAAGGAGAGCTGCCCACTGCTGCTTTGAGAGGTCCTGTCAGGCTCCACTATGCGCTGAATATCAGGAATGAAAGGCGAGCGGGCGCTAAAGCAGATTGGAGCCTTCTATGACACACGTTGACAGCCCTAAAGCAGGACAGCACTGTGGGGTCTGGATTACTTCGACCCACTTGGTATTTTATCAATTTTACAGACTGCACAACAAGCGCTCACTCTCAGGACTTCATATACCAGAAGGCCAAGCTGTCAGGCCATGCCCAACAAGCAGGTGATGCTCATCAGCGCTTCTCTGCAGTAATCGGATGCCACTGAAGAAGGGAGCAGTCCGCTCTCAAAACGCGTTTGGCAAGTACTTTGAAGCATGCAAGTCCCCAAAACGCTGTCAGCAGGCTGCCAACAGACAGCGTGATTCACTCACTTCCAAGCGCCAGCTCTTTCAAATGGGATCTGCTATGGCTGGATGTTAAGCGGCTGTCCCGATCGCAATGAGAGCTGCCCACCGCTGCTTTGCGAGGTCCTGTCAGGCTCCACTATGAGCTGAATATCAGGAATGGAAGGCGAGCGGGCGCTAAAGCAGATGGGCGCCTTCTCTGACACACGTTGACAGCCCTAAAGCAGGAAAGCACTATGGGGTCTGGATTACTTCGACCCACTTGGGATTTTACCAATTTTACAGACTGCACAACAAGCGCTCACACTCGGGACTTCATACACCAGAAGGCCAAGCTGTCAGGCCACGCCCAACAAGCAGGTGATGCTCATCAGCGCTTCTCTGCAGTAATCGGATGCCACTGAAGAAGAGAGCAGTCCGCTCTCAAAACGCGTTTGGCAAGTACTTTGAAGCCTGCAAGTCCCCAAAACGCTGTCAGCAGGCTGCCAACAGACAGCGTGATTCACTCACTTCCAAGCGCCAGCTCTTTCAAATGGGATCTGCTATGGCTGGATGTTAAGCGGCTGTCCGGCTCGCAATGAGAGCTGCCCACCGCTGCTTTGCGAGGTCCTGTCAGGCTCCACTATGCGCTGAATATCAGGAATGGAAGGCGAGCGGGCGCTAAAGCAGATTGGCGCCTTCTCTGACACACGTTGACAGCCCTAAAGCAGGACAGCACTATGGGGTCTGGATTACTTCGACCCACTTGGGATTTTATCAATTTTACAGACTGCACAACAAGCGCTCCCACTCGGGACTTCATATACCAGAAGGTCAAGCTGTCAGGCCACGGCCAACAAGCAGGTGATGCTCATCAGGGCTTCTGTGCAGTAATCGGATGCCACTGAAGAAGAGAGCAGTCCGCTCTCGAAACGCGTTTAGCAAGTACTTTGAAGCATGCAAGTCCCCAAAACGCTGTCAGCAGGCTTTCAACAAACAGCTTTATTCACTCACTTCCAGGCGCCAGCTCTTTCAAATGGGATCTGCTATGGCTGGATGTTAAGCGGCTGTCCTGGTCGCAATGAGAGCTGCCCACCGCTGCTTTGCGAGGTCCTGTCAGGCTCCACTATGCGCTGAATATCAGGAATGGAAGGCGAGCGGGCGCTAAAGCAGATTGGCGCCTTCTCTGACACACGTTGACAGCCCTAAAGCAGGACAGCACTATGGGGTCTGGATTACTTCGACCCACTTGGGATTTTATCAATTTTACAGACTGCACAACAAGCGCTCCCACTCGGGGCTTCATATACCAGAAGGCCAAGCTGTCAGGCCACGCCCAACAAGCAGGTGATGCTCATCAGCGCTTCTGTGCAGTAATCAGATGCCACTGAAGAAGAGAGCAGTCCGCTCTCGAAACGCGTTTGGCAAGTACTTTGAAGCATGCAAGTCCCCAAAACGCTGTCAGCAGGCTGTCAACAGACAGCGTGATTCACTCACTTCCCGGCGCCAGCTCTTTCAAATGGATCTGCTATGGCTGGATGTTAAGTGGCTGTCCCGGTCGCAATGAGAGCTGCCCAATGCTGCTTTGCGAGGTCCTGTCAGGCTCCACTATGCACTGAATATCAGGAATGGAAGGCGAGCGGGCGCTAAAGCAGATTGGCGCCTTCTCTGACACATGTTGACAGCCCTAAAGCAGGACAGCACTATGGGGTCTGGATTACTTCGACCCACTTGGGATTTTATCAATTTTACAGACTGCACAACAAGCTCTCACACTCGGGACTTCATATACCAGAAGGCCAAGCTGTCAAGCCACGACCAACAAGCAGGTGATGCTCATCAGCGCTTCTGTGCAGTAATCGGATGACACTGAAGAAGAGAGCAGTCCGCTCTCAAAACGCGTTTGGCGAGTACTCAGAAGCATGCAAGTCCCCAAAACGCTGTCAGCAGGCTTCCAACAGACAGCGTGATTCCCTTCCAGGTGCCAGCTCTTTCAAATGGGATCTGCTATGGCTGGATGTTAAGCGGCTGTCCCGGTCGCAACGAGAGCTGGCCACCGCTGCTTTGCGAGGTCCTGTCAGGCTCCACTGTGCACTGAATATCAGGAATGGAAGTCGAGCGGGCGCTAAAGCAGATTGGCGCCTTCTCTGACACACGTTTGAAGCCCTAAAGCAGGACAGCACTATGGGGTCTGGATTACTTCGACCCACTAGGGATTTTATCAATTTTACAGACTGCACAACAAGCGCTCCCACTGGGGACTTCATATACCAGAAGGCCAAGCTGTCAGGCCACGCCCAACAAGCTGGTGATGCTCATCAGCACTTCTGTGCAGTAATCGGATGCCACTGAAGAAGAGAGCAGTCCGCTCTCGAAATGCGTTTGGCAAGTACTTTGAAGCATGCAAGTCCCCAAAACGCTGTCAGCAGGCTACCAACAGACAGCGTGATTCACTCACTTCCAAGCGCCAGTTCTTTCAAATGGGATCTGCTATGGCTGGATGTTAAGCGGCTGTCCCGGTCGCAAGGAGAGCTGCCCACTGCTGCTTTGAGAGGTCCTGTCAGGCCCCACAATGCGCTGAATATCAGGAATGAAAGGCGAGCGGGCGCTAAGCAGATTGGCGCCTTCTAAGACACACGTTGACAGCCCTAAAGCAGGACAGCACTGTGGGGTCTGGATTACTTCGACCCACTTGGGATTTTACCGATTTTACAGACTGCACAACAAGCGCTCACACTCGGGACTTCATACACCAGAAGGCCAAGCTGTCAGGCCACGCCCAACAAGCAGGTGATGCTCATCAGCGCTTCTCTGCAGTAATCGGATGCCACTGAAGAAGAGAGCAGTCCGCTCTCAAAACGCGTTTGGCAAGTACTTTGAAGCATGCAAGTCCCCAAAACGCTGTCAGCAGGCTGCCAACAGACAGCGTGATTCACTCACTTCCAAGCGCCAGCTCTTTCAAATGGGATCTGCTATGGCTGGATGTTAAGCGGCTGTCCCGGTCGCAATGAGAGCTGCCCACCGCTGCTTTGCGAGGTCCTGTCAGGCTCCACTATGCGCTGAATATCAGGAATGGAAGGCGAGCGGGCGCTAAGCAGATTGGCGCCTTCTCTGACACACGTTGACAGCCCTAAAGCAGGACAGCACTATGGGGTCTGGATTACTTCGACCCACTTGGGATTTTATCAATTTTACAGACTGCACAACAAGCGCTCCCTCTCGGGACTTCATATACCAGAAGGTCAAGCTGTCAGGCCGCGGCCAACAAGCAGGTGATGCTCATCAGGGCTTCTGTGCAGTAATCGGATGCCACTGAAGAAGAGAGCAGTCCGCTCTCGAAACGCGTTTAGCAAGTACTTTGAAGCATGCAAGTCCCCAAAACGCTGTCAGCAGGCTGCCAACAAACAGCTTAATTCACTCACTTCCAGGCGCCAGCTCTTTCAAATGGGATCTGCTATGGCTGGATGTTAAGCGGCTGTCCTGGTCGCAACGAGAGCTGCCCACCGCTGCTTTGCGAGGTCCTGTCAGGCTCCACTATGCGCTGAACATCAGGAATGGAAGGCGAGCGGGCGCTAAAGCAGATTGGCGCCTTCTCTGACACACGTTGACAGCCCTAAAGAAGGACAGCACTATGGGGTCTGGATTACTTCGACCCACTTGGGATTTTATCAATTTTACAGACTGCACAAAAAGCGCTCCCACTCGGGACTTCATATACCAGAAGGCCAAGCTGTCAGGCCACGCCCAACAAGCAGGTGATGCTCATCAGCGCTTCTGTGCAGTAATCGGATGCCACTGAAGAAGAGAGCAGTTCGCTCTCGAAACGCGTTTGGCAAGTACTTTGAAGCATGCAAGTCCCCAAAACGCTGTCAGCAGGCTGTCAACAGACAGCGTGATTCACTCACTTCCAGGCGCCAGCTCTTTCAAATGGGATCTGCTATGGCTGGATGTTAAGCGGCTGTCCCGGTCACAATGAGAGCTGCCCACCGCTGCTTTCCGAGGTCCTGTCAGGCTCCACTATGCGCTGAATATCAGGAATGGAAGGCGAGCAGGCGCTAAAGCAGATTGGCGCCTGCTCTGACACAAGTTTGAAGCCCTAAAGCAGGACAGCACTATGGGGTCTGGATTACTTCGACCCACTTGGGATTTTATCATTTTTACAGACTGCACAACAAGCGCTCCCACTCGGGACTTCATATACCAGAAGGCCAAGCTGTCCGGCCACGCCCAACAAGCAGGTGATGCTCATCAACGCTTCTCTGCAGTAATTGGATGCCACTGAAGAAGAGAGCAGTCCGCTCTCAAAACGCGTTTGGCAAGTACTTTGAAGCATGCAAGTCCCCAAAACGCTGTCAGCAGGCTGCCAACAGGCAGCGTGATTCACTCACTTCCAAGCGCCAGCTCTTTTAAATGGGATCTGCTATGGCTGGATGTTAAGCGGCTGTCCCGATCGCAATGAGAGCTGCCCACCGCTGCTTTGCGAGGTCCTGTCAGGCTCCACTATGAGCTGAATATCAGGAATGGAAGGCGAGCGGGCGCTAAAGCAGATGGGCGCCTTCTCTGACACACGTTGACAGCCCTAAAGCAGGAAAGCACTATAGGGTCTGGATTACTTCGACCCACTTGGGATTTTACCAATTTACAGACTGCACAACAAGCGCTCACACTCGGGATTTCATACACCAGAAGGCCAAGCTGTCAGGCCACGCCCGACAAGCAGGTGATGCTCATCAGCGCTTCTCTGCAGTAATCAGATGCCACTGAAGAAGAGAGCAGTCCGCTCTCAAAACGCGTTTGGCAAGTACTTTGAAGCATGCAAGTCCCCAAAACGCTGTCAGCAGGCTGCCAACAGACAGCGTGATTCACTCACTTCCAAGCGCCAGCTCTTTCAAATGGGATCTGCTATGGCTGGATGTTAAGCGGCTGTCCCGGTCGCAAGGAGAGCTGCCCACTGCTGCTTTGAGAGGTCCTGTCAGGCTCCACTATGCGCTGAATATCAGGAATGAAAGGCGAGCGGGCGCTAAAGCAGATTGGAGCCTTCTATGACACACGTTGACAGCCCTAAAGCAGGACAGCACTGTGGGGTCTGGATTACTTCGACCCACTTGGTATTTTATCAATTTTACAGACTGCACAACAAGCGCTCACTCTCAGGACTTCATATACCAGAAGGCCAAGCTGTCAGGCCACGCCCAACAAGCAGGTGATGCTCATCAGCGCTTCTCTGCAGTAATCGGATGCCACTGAAGAAGGGAGCAGTCCGCTCTCAAAACGCGTTTGGCAAGTACTTTGAAGCATGCAAGTCCCCAAAACGCTGTCAGCAGGCTGCCAACAGACAGCGTGATTCACTCACTTCCAAGCGCCAGCTCTTTCAAATGGGATCTGCTATGGCTGGATGTTAAGCGGCTGTCCCGATCGCAATGAGAGCTGCCGACCGCTGCTTTGCGAGGTCCTGTCAGGCTCCATTATGAGCTGAATATCAGGAATGGAAGGCGAGCGGGCCCTAAAGCAGATGGGCGCCTTCTCTGACACACGTTGACAGCCCTAAAGCAGGAAAGCACTATGGGGTCTGGATTACTTCGACCCACTTGGGATTTTACCAATTTTACAGACTGCACAACAAGCGCTCACACTCGGGACTTCATACACCAGAAGGCCAAGCTGTCAGGCCACGCCCAACAAGCAGGTGATGCTCATCAGCGCTTCTCTGCAGTAATCGGATGCCACTGAAGAAGAGAGCAGTCCGCTCTCAAAACGCGTTTGGCAAGTACTTTGAAGCATGCAAGTCCCCAAAACGCTGTCAGCAGGCTGCCAACAGACAGCGTGATTCACTCACTTCCAAGCGCCAGCTCTTTCAAATGGGATCTGCTATGGCTGGATGTTAAGCGGCTGTCCCGGTCGCAATGAGAGCTGCCCACCGCTGCTTTGCGAGGTCCTGTCAGGCTCCACTATGCGCTGAATATCAGGAATGGAAGGCGAGCGGGCGCTAAAGCAGATTGGCGCCTTCTCTGACACACGTTGACAGCCCTAAAGCAGGACAGCACTATGGGGTCTGGATTACTTCGACCCACTTGGGATTTTATCAATTTTACAGACTGCACAACAAGCGCTCCCACTCGGGACTTCATATACCAGAAGGTCAAGCTGTCAGGCCACGGCCAACAAGCAGGTGATGCTCATCAGGGCTTCTGTGCAGTAATCGGATGCCACTGAAGAAGAGAGCAGTCCGCTCTCGAAACGCGTTTAGCAAGTACTTTGAAGCATGCAAGTCCCCAAAACGCTGTCAGCAGGCTGCCAACAAACAGCTTAATTCACTCACTTCCAGGCGCCAGCTCTTTCAAATGGGATCTGCTATGGCTGGATGTTAAGCGGCTGTCCTGGTCGCAATGAGAGCTGCCCACCGCTGCTTTGCGAGGTCCTGTCAGGCTCCACTATGCGCTGAATATCAGGAATGGAAGGCGAGCGGGCGCTAAAGCAGATTGGCGCCTTCTCTGACAGACGTTGACAGCCCTAAAGCAGGACAGCACTATGGGGTCTGGATTACTTCGACCCACTTGGGATTTTATCAATTTTACAGACTGCACAACAAGCGCTCCCACTCGGGGCTTCATATACCAGAAGGCCAAGCTGTCAGGCCACGCCCAACAAGCAGGTGATGCTCATCAGCGCTTCTGTGCAGTAATCGGATGCCACTGAAGAAGAGAGCAGTCCGCTCTCGAAACGCGTTTGGCAAGTACTTTGAAGCATGCAAGTCCCCAAAACGCTGTCAGCAGGCTGTCAACAGACAGCGTGATTCACTCACTTCCAGGCCCCAGCTCTTTCAAATGGATCTGCTATGGCTGGATGTTAAGCGGCTGTCCCGGTCGCAATGAGAGCTGCCCAATGCTGCTTTGCGAGGTCCTGTCAGGCTCCACTATGCACTGAATATCAGGAATGGAAGGCGAGCGGGCGCTAAAGCAGATTGGCGCCTTCTCTGACACATGTTGACAGCCCTAAAGCAGGACAGCACTATGGGGTCTGGATTACTTCGACCCACTTGGGATTTTATCAATTTTACAGACTGCACAACAAGCGCTCACACTCGGGACTTCATATACCAGAAGGCCAAGCTGTCAAGCCACGACCAACAAGCAGGTGATGCTCATCAGCGCTTCTGTGCAGTAATCAGATGCCACTGAAGAGAGCAGTCCGCTCTCAAAACGCGTTTGGCGAGTACTCAGAAGCATGCAAGTCCCCAAAACGCTGTCAGCAGGCTGCCAACAGACAGCGTGATTCCCTTCCAGGTGCCAGCTCTTTCAAATGGGATCTGCTATGGCTGGATGTTAAGCGGCTGTCCCGGTCGCAACGAGAGCTGCCCACCGCTGCTTTGCGAGGTCCTGTCAGGCTCCACTGTGCACTGAATATCAGGAATGGAAGTCGAGCGGGCGCTAAAGCAGATTGGCGCCTTCTCTGACACACGTTTGAAGCCCTAAAGCAGGACAGCACTATGGGGTCTGGATTACTTCGACCCACTTGGGATTTTATCAATTTTACAGACTGCACAACAAGCGCACCCACTGGGGACTTCATATACCAGAAGGCCAAGCTGTCAGGCCACGCCCAACAAGCTGGTGATGCTCATCAGCACTTCTGTGCAGTAATCGGATGCCACTGAAGAAGAGAGCAGTCCCCTCTCGAAACGCGTTTGGCAAGTACTTTGAAGCATGCAAGTCCCCAAAACGCTGTCAGCAGGCTACCAACAGACAGCGTGATTCACTCACTTCCAAGCGCCAGTTCTTTCAAATGGGATCTGCTATGGCTGGATGTTAAGCGGCTGTCCCGGTCGCAAGGAGAGCTGCCCACTGCTGCTTTGAGAGGTCCTGTCAGGCTCCACAATGCGCTGAATATCAGGAATGAAAGGCGAGCGGGTGCTAAAGCAGATTGGCGCCTTCTATGACACACGTTGACAGCCCTAAAGCAGGACAGCACTGTGGGGTCTGGATTACTTCGACCCACTTGGGATTTTACCAATTTTACAGACTGCACAACAAGCGCTCACACTCGGGACTTCATACACCAGAAGGCCAAGCTGTCAGGCCACGCCCAACAAGCAGGTGATGCTCATCAGCGCTTCTCTGCAGTAATCGGATGCCACTGAAGAAGAGAGCAGTCCGCTCTCAAGACGCGTTTGGCAAGTACTTTGAAGCATGCAAGCCCCCAAAACGCTGTCAGCAGGCTGCCAACAGACAGCGTGATTCACTCACTTCCAAGCGCCAGCTCTTTCAAATGGGATCGGCTATGGCTGGATGTTAAGCGGCTGTCCCGGTCGCAATGAGAGCTGCCCACCGCTGCTTTGCGAGGTCCTGTCAGGCTCCACTATGCCCTGAATATCAGGAATGGAAGGCGAGCGGGCGCTAAGCAGATTGGCGCCTTCTCTGACACACGTTGACAGCCCTAAAGCAGGACAGCACTATGGGGTCTGGATTACTTCGACCCACTTGGGATTTTATCAATTTTACAGACTGCACAACAAGTGCTCCCTCTCGGGACTTCATATACCAGAAGGTCAAGCTGTCAGGCCACGGCCAACAAGCAGGTGATGCTCATCAGGGCTTCTGTGCAGTAATCGGATGCCACTGAAGAAGAGAGCAGTCCGCTCTCGAAACGCGTTTAGCAAGTACTTTGAAGCATGCAAGTCCCCAAAACGCTGTCAGCAGGCTTTCAACAAACAGCTTAATTCACTCACTTCCAGGCGCCAGCTCTTTCAAATGGGATCTGCTATGGCTGGATGTTAAGCGGCTGTCCTGGTCGCAACGAGAGCTGCCCACCGCTGCTTTGCGAGGTCCTGTCAGGCTCCACTATGCGCTGAATATCAGGAATGGAAGGCGAGCGGGCGCTAAAGCAGATTGGCGCCTTCTCTGACACACGTTGACAGCCCTAAAGCAGGACAGCACTATGGGGTCTGGATTACTTCGACCCACTTGGGATTTTATCAATTTTACAGACTGCACAACAAGCGCTCCCACTCGGGGCTTCATATACCAGAAGGCCAAGCTGTCAGGCCACGCCCAACAAGCAGGTGATGCTCATCAGCGCTTCTGTGCAGTAATCGGATGCCACTGAAGAAGAGAGCAGTCCGCTCTCGAACCGCGTTTGGCAAGTACTTTGAAGCATGCAAGTCCCCAAAACGCTGTCAGCAGGCTGTCAACAGACAGCGTGATTCACTCACTTCCCGGCGCCAGCTCTTTCAAATGGATCTGCTATGGCTGGATGTTAAGTGGCTGTCCCGGTCGCAATGAGAGCTGCCCAATGCTGCTTTGCGAGGTCCTGTCAGGCTCCACTATGCACTGAATATCAGGAATGGAAGGCGAGCGGGCGCTAAAGCAGATTGGCGCCTTCTCTGACACATGTTGACAGCCCTAAAGCAGGACAGCACTATGGGGTCTGGATTACTTCGACCCACTTGGGATTTTATCAATTTTACAGACTGCACAACAAGCGCTCACACTCGGGACTTCATACACCAGAAGGCCAAGCTGTCAAGCCACGACCAACAAGCAGGTGATGCTCATCAGCGCTTCTGTGCAGTAATCGGATGACACTGAAGAAGAGAGCAGTCCGCTCTCAAAACGCTTTTGGCGAGTACTCAGAAGCATGCAAGTCCCCAAAACGCTGTCAGCAGGCTTCCAACAGACAGCGTGATTCCCTTCCAGGTGCCAGCTCTTTCAAATGGGATCTGCTATGGCTGGATGTTAAGCGGCTGTCCCGGTCGCAACGAGAGCTGGCCACCGCTGCTTTGCGAGGTCCTGTCAGGCTCCACTGTGCACTGAATATCAGGAATGGAAGTCGAGCGGGCGCTAAAGCAGATTGGCGCCTTCTCTGACACACGTTTGAAGCCCTAAAGCAGGACAGCACTATGGGGTCTGGATTACTTCGACCCACTTGGGATTTTATCAATTTTACAGACTGCACAACAAGCGCTCCCACTGGGGACTTCATATACCAGAAGGCCAAGCTGTCAGGCCACGCCCAACAAGCTGGTGATGCTCATCAGCACTTCTGTGCAGTAATCGGATGCCACTGAAGAAGAGAGCAGTCCGCTCTCGAAATGCGTTTGGCAAGTACTTTGAAGCATGCAAGTCCCCAAAACGCTGTCAGCAGGCTACCAACAGACAGCGTGATTCACTCACTTCCAAGCGCCAGTTCTTTCAAATGGGATCTGCTATGGCTGGATGTTAAGCGGCTGTCCCGGTCGCAAGGAGAGCTGCCCACTGCTGCTTTGAGAGGTCCTGTCAGGCCCCACAATGCGCTGAATATCAGGAATGAAAGGCGAGCGGGCGCTAAGCAGATTGGCGCCTTCTATGACACACGTTGACAGCCCTAAAGCAGGACAGCACTGTGGGGTCTGGATTACTTCGACCCACTTGGGATTTTACCAATTTTACAGACTGCACAACAAGCGCTCACACTCGGGACTTCATACACCAGAAGGCCAAGCTGTCAGGCCACGCCCAACAAGCAGGTGATGCTCATCAGCGCTTCTCTGCAGTAATCGGATGCCACTGAAGAAGAGAGCAGTCCGCTCTCAAAACGCGTTTGGCAAGTACTTTGAAGCATGCAAGTCCCCAAAACGCTGTCAGCAGGCTGCCAACAGACAGCGTGATTCACTCACTTCCAAGCGCCAGCTCTTTCAAATGGGATCTGCTATGGCTGGATGTTAAGCGGCTGTCCCGGTCGCAATGAGAGCTGCCCACCTCTGCTTTGCGAGGTCCTGTCAGGCTCCACTATGCGCTGAATATCAGGAATGGAAGGCGAGCGGGCGCTAAGCAGATTGGCGCCTTCTCTGACACACGTTGACAGCCCTAAAGCAGGACAGCACTATGGGGTCTGGATTACTTCGACCCACTTGGGATTTTATCAATTTTACAGACTGCACAACAAGCGCTCCCTCTCGGGACTTCATATACCAGAAGGTCAAGCTGTCAGGCCGCGGCCAACAAGCAGGTGATGCTCATCAGGGCTTCTGTGCAGTAATCGGATGCCACTGAAGAAGAGAGCAGTCCGCTCTCGAAACGCGTTTAGCAAGTACTTTGAAGCATGCAAGTCCCCAAAACGCTGTCAGCAGGCTGCCAACAAACAGCTTAATTCACTCACTTCCAGGCGCCAGCTCTTTCAAATGGGATCTGCTATGGCTGGATGTTAAGCGGCTGTCCTGGTCGCAACGAGAGCTGCCCACCGCTGCTTTGCGAGGTCCTGTCAGGCTCCACTATGCGCTGAACATCAGGAATGGAAGGCGAGCGGGCGCTAAAGCAGATTGGCGCCTTCTCTGACACACGTTGACAGCCCTAAAGAAGGACAGCACTATGGGGTCTGGATTACTTCGACCCACTTGGGATTTTATCAATTTTACAGACTGCACAAAAAGCGCTCCCACTCGGGACTTCATATACCAGAAGGCCATTCTGTCAGGCCACGCCCAACAAGCAGGTGATGCTCATCAGCGCTTCTGTGCAGTAATCGGATGCCACTGAAGAAGAGAGCAGTTCGCTCTCGAAACGCGTTTGGCAAGTACTTTGAAGCATGCAAGTCCCCAAAACGCTGTCAGCAGGCTGTCAACAGACAGCGTGATTCACTCACTTCCAGGCGCCAGCTCTTTCAAATGGGATCTGCTATGGCTGGATGTTAAGCGGCTGTCCCGGTTGCAATGAGAGCTGCCCACCGCTGCTTTCCGAGGTCCTGTCAGGCTCCACTATGCGCTGAATATCAGGAATGGAAGGCGAGCAGGCGCTAAAGCAGATTGGCGCCTGCTCTGACACAAGTTTGAAGCCCTAAAGCAGGACAGCACTATGGGGTCTGGATTACTTCGACCCACTTGGGATTTTATCATTTTTACAGACTGCACAACAAGCGCTCCCACTCGGGACTTCATATACCAGAAGGCCAAGCTGTCCGGCCACGCCCAACAAGCAGGTGATGCTCATCAACGCTTCTCTGCAGTAATTGGATGCCACTGAAGAAGAGAGCAGTCCGCTCTCAAAACGCGTTTGGCAAGTACTTTGAAGCATGCAAGTCCCCAAAACGCTGTCAGCAGGCTGCCAACAGGCAGCGTGATTCACTCACTTCCAAGCGCCAGCTCTTTTAAATGGGATCTGCTATGGCTGGATGTTAAGCGGCTGTCCCGATCGCAATGAGAGCTGCCCACCGCTGCTTTGCGAGGTCCTGTCAGGCTCCACTATGAGCTGAATATCAGGAATGGAAGGCGAGCGGGCGCTAAAGCAGATGGGCGCCTTCTCTGACACACGTTGACAGCCCTAAAGCAGGAAAGCACTATAGGGTCTGGATTACTTCGACCCACTTGGGATTTTACCAATTTACAGACTGCACAACAAGCGCTCACACTCGGGACTTCATACACCAGAAGGCCAAGCTGTCAGGCCACGCCCGACAAGCAGGTGATGCTCATCAGCGCTTCTCTGCAGTAATCAGATGCCACTGAAGAAGAGAGCAGTCCGCTCTCAAAACGCGTTTGGCAAGTACTTTGAAGCATGCAAGTCCCCAAAACGCTGTCAGCAGGCTGCCAACAGACAGCGTGATTCACTCACTTCCAAGCGCCAGCTCTTTCAAATGGGATCTGCTATGGCTGGATGTTAAGCGGCTGTCCCGGTCGCAAGGAGAGCTGCCCACTGCTGCTTTGAGAGGTCCTGTCAGGCTCCACTATGCGCTGAATATCAGGAATGAAAGGCGAGCGGGCGCTAAAGCAGATTGGAGCCTTCTATGACACACGTTGACAGCCCTAAAGCAGGACAGCACTGTGGGGTCTGGATTACTTCGACCCACTTGGTATTTTATCAATTTTACAGACTGCACAACAAGCGCTCACTCTCAGGACTTCATATACCAGAAGGCCAAGCTGTCAGGCCACGCCCAACAAGCAGGTGATGCTCATCAGCGCTTCTCTGCAGTAATCGGATGCCACTGAAGAAGGGAGCAGTCCGCTCTCAAAACGCGTTTGGCAAGTACTTTGAAGCATGCAAGTCCCCAAAACGCTGTCAGCAGGCTGCCAACAGACAGCGTGATTCACTCACTTCCAAGCGCCAGCTCTTTCAAATGGGATCTGCTATGGCTGGATGTTAAGCGGCTGTCCCGATCGCAATGAGAGCTGCCCACCGCTGCTTTGCGAGGTCCTGTCAGGCTCCACTATGAGCTGAATATCAGGAATGGAAGGCGAGCGGGCCCTAAAGCAGATGGGCGCCTTCTCTGACACACGTTGACAGCCCTAAAGCAGGAAAGCACTATGGGGTCTGGATTACTTCGACCCACTTGGGATTTTACCAATTTTACAGACTGCACAACAAGCGCTCACACTCGGGACTTCATACACCAGAAGGCCAAGCTGTCAGGCCACGCCCAACAAGCAGGTGATGCTCATCAGCGCTTCTCTGCAGTAATCGGATGCCACTGTAGAAGAGAGCAGTCCGCTCTCAAAACGCGTTTGGCAAGTACTTTGAAGCATGCAAGTCCCCAAAACGCTGTCAGCAGGCTGCCAACAGACAGCGTGATTCACTCACTTCCAAGCGCCAGCTCTTTCAAATGGGATCTGCTATGGCTGGATGTTAAGCGGCTGTCCCGGTCGCAATGAGAGCTGCCCACCGCTGCTTTGCGAGGTCCTGTCAGGCTCCACTATGCGCTGAATATCAGGAATGGAAGGCGAGCGGGCGCTAAAGCAGATTGGCGCCTTCTCTGACACACGTTGACAGCCCTAAAGCAGGACAGCACTATGGGGTCTGGATTACTTCGACCCACTTGGGATTTTATCAATTTTACAGACTGCACAACAAGCGCTCCCACTCGGGACTTCATATACCAGAAGGTCAAGCTGTCAGGCCACGGCCAACAAGCAGGTGATGCTCATCAGGGCTTCTGTGCAGTAATCGGATGCCACTGAAGAAGAGAGCAGTCCGCTCTCGAAACGCGTTTAGCAAGTACTTTGAAGCATGCAAGTCCCCAAAACGCTGTCAGCAGGCTGCCAACAAACAGCTTAATTCACTCACTTCCAGGCGCCAGCTCTTTCAAATGGGATCTGCTATGGCTGGATGTTAAGCGGCTGTCCTGGTCGCAATGAGAGCTGCCCACCGCTGCTTTGCGAGGTCCTGTCAGGCTCCACTATGCGCTGAATATCAGGAATGGAAGGCGAGCGGGCGCTAAAGCAGATTGGCGCCTTCTCTGACAGACGTTGACAGCCCTAAAGCAGGACAGCACTATGGGGTCTGGATTACTTCGACCCACTTGGGATTTTATCAATTTTACAGACTGCACAACAAGCGCTCCCACTCGGGGCTTCATATACCAGAAGGCCAAGCTGTCAGGCCACGCCCAACAAGCAGGTGATGCTCATCAGCGCTTCTGTGCAGTAATCGGATGCCACTGAAGAAGAGAGCAGTCCGCTCTCGAAACGCGTTTGGCAAGTACTTTGAAGCATGCAAGTCCCCAAAACGCTGTCAGCAGGCTGTCAACAGACAGCGTGATTCACTCACTTCCAGGCGCCAGCTCTTTCAAATGGATCTGCTATGGCTGGATGTTAAGCGGCTGTCCCGGTCGCAATGAGAGCTGCCCAATGCTGCTTTGCGAGGTCCTGTCAGGCTCCACTATGCACTGAATATCAGGAATGGAAGGCGAGCGGGCGCTAAAGCAGATTGGCGCCTTCTCTGACACATGTTGACAGCCCTAAAGCAGGACAGCACTATGGGGTCTGGATTACTTCGACCCACTTGGGATTTTATCAATTTTACAGACTGCACAACAAGCGCTCACACTCGGGACTTCATATACCAGAAGGCCAAGCTGTCAAGCCACGACCAACAAGCAGGTGATGCTCATCAGCGCTGCTGTGCAGTAATCAGATGCCACTGAAGAAGAGAGCAGTCCGCTCTCAAAACGCGTTTGGCGAGTACTCAGAAGCATGCAAGTCCCCAAAACGCTGTCAGCAGGCTGCCAACAGACAGCGTGATTCCCTTCCAGGTGCCAGCTCTTTCAAATGGGATCTGCTATGGCTGGATGTTAAGCGGCTGTCCCGGTCGCAACGAGAGCTGCCCACCGCTGCTTTGCGAGGTCCTGTCAGGCTCCACTGTGCACTGAATATCAGGAATGGAAGTCGAGCGGGCGCTAAAGCAGATTGGCGCCTTCTCTGACACACGTTTGAAGCCCTAAAGCAGGACAGCACTATGGGGTCTGGATTACTTCGACCCACTTGGGATTTTATCAATTTTACAGACTGCACAACAAGCGCACCCACTGGGGACTTCATATACCAGAAGGCCAAGCTGTCAGGCCACGCCCAACAAGCTGGTGATGCTCATCAGCACTTCTGTGCAGTAATCGGATGCCACTGAAGAAGAGAGCAGTCCCCTCTCGAAACGCGTTTGGCAAGTACTTTGAAGCATGCAAGTCCCCAAAACGCTGTCAGCAGGCTACCAACAGACAGCGTGATTCACTCACTTCCAAGCGCCAGTTCTTTCAAATGGGATCTGCTATGGCTGGATGTTAAGCGGCTGTCCCGGTCGCAAGGAGAGCTGCCCACTGCTGCTTTGAGAGGTCCTGTCAGGCTCCACAATGCGCTGAATATCAGGAATGAAAGGCGAGCGGGTGCTAAAGCAGATTGGCGCCTTCTATGACACACGTTGACAGCCCTAAAGCAGGACAGCACTGTGGGGTCTGGATTACTTCGACCCACTTGGGATTTTACCAATTTTACAGACTGCACAACAAGCGCTCACACTCGGGACTTCATACACCAGAAGGCCAAGCTGTCAGGCCACGCCCAACAAGCAGGTGATGCTCATCAGCGCTTCTCTGCAGTAATCGGATGCCACTGAAGAAGAGAGCAGTCCGCTCTCAAGACGCGTTTGGCAAGTACTTTGAAGCATGCAAGCCCCCAAAACGCTGTCAGCAGGCTGCCAACAGACAGCGTGATTCACTCACTTCCAAGCGCCAGCTTTTTCAAATGGGATCGGCTATGGCTGGATGTTAAGCGGCTGTCCCGGTCGCAATGAGAGCTGCCCACCGCTGCTTTGCGAGGTCCTGTCAGGCTCCACTATGCCCTGAATATCAGGAATGGAAGGCGAGCGGGCGCTAAGCAGATTGGCGCCTTCTCTGACACACGTTGACAGCCCTAAAGCAGGACAGCACTATGGGGTCTGGATTACTTCGACCCACTTGGGATTTTATCAATTTTACAGACTGCACAACAAGTGCTCCCTCTCGGGACTTCATATACCAGAAGGTCAAGCTGTCAGGCCACGGCCAACAAGCAGGTGATGCTCATCAGGGCTTCTGTGCAGTAATCGGATGCCACTGAAGAAGAGAGCAGTCCGCTCTCGAAACGCGTTTAGCAAGTACTTTGAAGCATGCAAGTCCCCAAAACGCTGTCAGCAGGCTGCCAACAAACAGCTTAATTCACTCACTTCCAGGCGCCAGCTCTTTCAAATGGGATCTGCTATGGCTGGATGTTAAGCGGCTGTCCTGGTCGCAACGAGAGCTGCCCACCGCTGCTTTGCGAGGTCCTGTCAGGCTCCACTATGCGCTGAACATCAGGAATGGAAGGCGAGCGGGCGCTAAAGCAGATTGGCGCCTTCTCTGACACACGTTGACAGCCCTAAAGAAGGACAGCACTATGGGGTCTGGATTACTTCGACCCACTTGGGATTTTATCAATTTTACAGACTGCACAAAAAGCGCTCCCACTCGGGACTTCATATACCAGAAGGCCAAGCTGTCAGGCCACGCCCAACAAGCAGGTGATGCTCATCAGCGCTTCTGTGCAGTAATCGGATGCCACTGAAGAAGAGAGCAGTTCGCTCTCGAAACGCGTTTGGCAAGTACTTTGAAGCATGCAAGTCCCCAAAACGCTGTCAGCAGGCTGTCAACAGACAGCGTGATTCACTCACTTCCAGGCGCCAGCTCTTTCAAATGGAACTGCTATGGCTGGATGTTATGCGGCTGTCCCGGTCGCAATGAGAGCTGCCCAATGCTGCTTTGCGAGGTCCTGTCAGGCTCCACTATGCACTGAATATCAGGAATGGAAGGCGAGCGGGCGCTAAAGCAGATTGGTGCCTTCTCTGACACATGTTGACAGCCCTAAAGCAGGACAGCACTATGGGGTCTGGATTACTTCGACCCACTTGGAATTTTATCAATTTTACAGACTGCACAACAAGCGCTCACACTCGGGACTTCATATACCAGAAGGCCAAGCTGTCAAGCCACGACCAACAAGCAGGTGATGCTCATCAGCGCTTCTGTGCAGTAATCGGATGCCACTGAAGAAGAGAGCAGTCCACTCTCAAAACGCATTTGGCGAGTACTCAGAAGCATGCAAGTCCCCAAAACGCTGTCAGCAGGCTGCCAACAGACAGCGTGATTCACTTCCAGGTGCCAGCTCTTTCAAATGGGATCTGCTATGGCTGGATGTTAAGCGGCTGTCCCGGTCGCAACGAGAGCTGCCCACCGCTGCTTTGCGAGGTCCTGTCAGGCTCCACTGTGCACTGAATATCAGGAATGGAAGTCGAGCGGGCGCTAAAGCAGATTGGCGCCTTCTCTGACACACGTTTGAAGCCCTAAAGCAGGACAGCACTATGGAGTCTGGATTACTTCGACCCACTTGGGATTTTATCAATTTTACAGACTGCACAACAAGCGCTCCCACTGGGGACTTCATATACCAGAAGGCCAAGCTGTCAGGCCACGCCCAACAAGCTGGTGATGCTCATCAGCACTTCTGTGCAGTAATCGGATGCCACTGAAGAAGAGAGCAGTCCGCTCTCGAAACGCGTTTGCCAAGTACTTTGAAGCATGCAAGTCCTCAAAACGCTGTCAGCAGGCTACCAACAGACAGCGTGATTCACTCACTTCCAAGCGCCAGTTCTTTCAAATGGGATCTGCTATGGCTGGATGTTAAACAGATGTCCCGGTCGCAATGAGAGCTGCCCACCGCTGCTTTGCGAGGTCCTGTCAGGCTCCACTATGCGCTGAACATCAGGAATGGAAGGCGAGCGGGCGCTAAAGCAGATTGGCGCCTTTTCTGACACGTTGACAGCCCTAAAGCAGGACAGCACTATGGGGTCTGGATTACTTCGACCCACTTGGGATTTTATCAGTTTTACAGACTGCACAACAAGCGCTCCCACTCAGGACTTCATATACCAGACGGCCAAGCTGTCAGGCCACGCCCAACAAGCAGGTGATGCTCATCAGCGCTTCTGTGCAGTAATCGGATGCCACTGAAGAAGAGAGCAGTCCACTCTCGAAACGCGTTTGGCAAGTACTTTGAAGCATGCAAGTCCCCAAAACGCTGTCAGCAGGCTGCCAAAAGACAGCGTGATTCACTCACTTCCAGGAGCCAGCTCTTTCAAATGGGATCTGCTATGGCTGGATGTTAAGCGGCTGTCCCGGTCGAGACGGGAGCTTCCCACCGCTGCTTTGCGAGGTCCTGTCAGGCTCCACTATGCGCTGAATATCAGGAATGGAAGGCGAGCGGGCACTAAAGCAGAATGGCACCTTCTCTGACACACGTTGACAGCCCTAAAGCAGGACAGCACTATGGGGTCTGGATTACTTCGACCCACTTGGGATTTTATTAATTTTACAGACTGCACAACAAGCGCTCCCACTCTGGACTTCATCTACCAGAAGGCCAAGCTGTCAGGCCACGCCCAACAAGCAGGTGATGCTCATCAGCGCTTCTGTGCAGTAATCGGATGCCACTGAAGAAGAGAGCAGTCCGCACTCGAAACGCGTTTGGCAAGTACTTTGAAGCATGCAAGTCCCCAAAAAGCTGTCAGCAGGCTGCCAACAGACAGTGTGATTCACTCACTTCCTGGCGCCAGCTCTTTCAAATGGGATCTGCTATGGCTGGATGTTAAGTGGCTGTACCGGTCGCAATGAGAGCTGCCCACCGCTGCTTTGCGAGGTCCTGTCAGGCTCCACTATGCGCTGAAATCAGGAATAGAAGGCGAACGGGCGCTAAAGCAGATTGACGTCTTCTCTGACACACGTTGACAGACCTAAAGCAGGACAGCACTATGGGGTCTGGATTATTTCAACCCACTTGGGATTTTATCAATTTTACAGACTGCACAACAAGCGCTCCCACTCGGGACTTCATATACCAGAAGTCCAAGCTGTCAGGCCACGCCCAACAAGCAGGTGATGCTCATAAGCGCTTCTGTGCAGTAATCGGATGCCACTGAAGAAGAGAGCAGTCCGCTCTCGAAACGCGTTTGGCAAGTACTTTGAAGCATGCAAGTCACCAAAGCGCTGTCAGCAGGCTGCCAACAGACAGCGTGATTCACTCACTTCCAGGTGCCAGCTCTTTCAAATGGGATCTGCTATGGCTGGATGTTAAGCGGCTGTCCCGGTCGCAATGAGAGCTGCTCACCGCTGCTTTGCGAGGTCCTGTTAGGCTCCACTATGCGCTGAATATCAGGAATGAAAGGCGAGCGGGCGCTAAAGCAGATTGGCGCCTTCTCTGACACACGTTGACAGCCCTAAAGCAGGACAGCACTATGGGGTCTGGATTACTTCGACCCACTTGGGATTTTATCAATTTTACAGCCTGCACAACAAGTGCTCCCACTCGGGACTTTATATACCAGAAGGCCAAGCTGTCAGGCCACGCCCAACAAGCAGGTGATGCTCATCAGCGCTTCTGTGCAGTAATCGGATGCCACTGAAGAAGAGAGCAGTCCGCTCTCGAAACGCGTTTGGCAAGTACTTTGAAGCATGCAAGTCCCCAAAACGCTGTCAGCAGGCTGCCAGCAGACAGCGTGATTCACTCACTTCCAGGCGCCAACTCTTTCAAATGGGATCTGCTCTGGCTGGATGTTAAGCGGCTGTCCCGGACGCAACAAGAGCTGCCCACCGCTGCTTTGCGAGGTCCTGTCAGGCTCCACTATGCGCTGAACATCAGAAATGGAAGGCGAGCAGGCGCTAAAGCAGATTGGAGCTTTCACTGACACACGGTGACAGCCCTAAAGCAGGACAGCACTATGGGGTCTGGATTACTTCGACCCACTTGGGATTTTATCAATTTTACAGACTGCACAACAAGTGCTCCCACTCGGGACTTCATATACCAGAAGGCCAAGCTGTCAGGCCACGCCCAACATGCAGGTGATGCTCATCAGCGCTTCTGTGCAGTAATCGGATGCCACTGAAGAAGAGAGCAGTCCGCTCTCAAAACGCATTTGGCAAGTACTTTGAAGCATGCAAGTCCCCAAAACGCTGTCAGCAGGCTGCCAACAGACAGCGTGATTCACTCACTTCCAGGCGCCAGCTATTTCAAATGGGATCTGCTATGGCTGGAAGTTAAGAGGCTGTCCCGGTCGCAACGGGAGCTGCCCACCGCTGCTTTGCGAGGTCCTGTCAGGCTCCACTATGCGCTGAATATCAGGAATGGAAGGCGAGCGGGCGCTAAAGCAGAATGGCGCCTTCTCTGACACACGTTGACAGCCCTAAAGCAGGACTGCACTATGGGGTCTGGATTACTTCGACCCACTTTGGATTTTATCAATTTTACAGACTGCACAACAAGCGCTCCCACTCGGGACTTCATATACCAGAAGGCCAAGCTGTCAGGCCACGCCCAACAAGCAGGTGATGCTCATCAGCGCTTCTGTGCAGTAATCAGATGCCACTGAAGAAGAGAGCAGTCCGCTCTCGAAACGCGTTTGGCAAGTACTTTGAAGCATGCAAGTCCCCATAAAGCTGTCAGCAGGCTGCCAACAGACAGTGTGATTCACTCACTTCCAGGCGCGAGCTCTTTCAAATGGGATCTGCTATGGCTGGATGTTAAGTGGCTGTACCGGTCGCAATGAGAGCTACCCACCGCTGCTTTGCGAGGTCCTGTCAGGCTCCACTATGCACTGAATATCAGCAATAGAAGGCGAACGGTCGCTAAAGCAGATTGGTGCCTTCTCTGACACACGTTGACAGCCCTAAAGCAGGACAGCACTATGGGGTCTCGATTACTTCGACCCACTTGGGATTTTATCAATTTTACAGGCTGCACAACAAGCGCTCCCACTCGGGATTTCATATACCAGAAGTCCAAGCTGTCAGGCCACGCCCAACAAGCAGGTGATGCTCATCAGCGCTTCTGTGCAGTAATCGGATGCCACTGAAGAAGAGAGCAGTCCGCTCTCGAAACGCGTTTGGCAAGTACTTTGAAGCATGCAAGTTCCCAAAACGCTGTCAGCAGGCTGCCAACAGACAGCGTGATTCACTCACTTCCATGCGCCAGCTCTTTCAAATGGGACCTGCTATGGCTGGATGTTAAGCGGCTGTCCCGGTCGCAATGAGAGCTGCCCACCGCTGCTTTGGGAGGTCCTGTCAGGCTCCACTATGCGCTGAATATCAGGAATGGATAGCAAGCGGGCGCTAAAGCAGATTGGCGCCATCTCTGACACACGTTGACAGCCCTAAAGCAGGACAGCACTATGGGGTCTGGATTACTTCGACCCACTTGGGATTTTATCAATTTTACAGACTGCACAACAAGCGCTATCACTCGGGACTTCATATACCAGAAGGCCAGGCTGTCAGGCCACGCCCAACAAGCAGGTGATGCTCATCAGCGCTTCTGTGCAGTAATCGGATGCCACTGAAGCAGAGAGCAGTCCGCTCTCGAAACGCGTTTGGCAAGTACTTTGAAGCATGCAAGTTCCCAAAACGCTGTCAGCAGGCTGTCAACAGACAGCGTGATTCGCTCACTTCCAGGCGCCAGCTCTTTCAAATGGGATCTGCTATGGCTGGATGTTAAGCGGCTGTCCCGGTCGCAATGAGAGCTGCCCACCGCTGCTTTGCGAGGTCCTGTCAGCCTCCACTATGCGCTGAATATCAGGAATGGAAGGCGAGCGGGCGCTAAAGCAGATTGGCGCCTTCTCTGACACACGTTGACAGCCCTAAAGCAGGACAGCACAATGGGGTCTGGATTACTTTGACCCACTTAGGATTTAATCAGGTTCAGGTTTTAAAGTCTTTATTTCGATTATTAAAAGAATCATAAAAGACAAATATTACAAGCAATAATTAATTGACAATATATACACATACATTAAAAAAAGAATTAAACAGTTTGCAGACAATCCTGAAACAAATTTTCCCTAGGGGGAATTGAATTACAGGTAAATTCATACTATCCAGATTTAAACTATTGTTTTGCCCTGAGTATCCACGCCCAGCCCAGATATTTGGCTATACACACTGTGATAATTTCAAGTGTGTTAGTTTTTAATACATGGATAGCCTCTTCTGATTTTCTTATGGGCAGGCTCTGAAAAAGTGGTTTTAGCCATTTGACCCTTGGTTCATGATATTTGGGACAAGCAAACAGAAAATGGCCCTCTGTTTCCTTCTGTCCTGGGCACCATTTGCATTGATCCGTGGTGTTTGAGGACCAATTTTTCGTGAAGGTATTCAGCGGCAATGTGCCCACCCGGAACTGGTGGAAAAGTTTCCTGTCTAAGGATTTGGAAACCGTGTCCCAATAATGTTCACGTGTGGGGTCCAACTTAAAGCAAAGAAACCTACCAGTAAGGTTAGTAGAGCAGGAGGCATTTATTCTGTTCAGGCGGAGCGTGGACCAGTACAATTCTTTAAATGCCAATTTAGATGGAAAAGTACTAGTGGCTGGGGATGTCCAAAGGTGCTCTAAGCCCATATCCATCAAAATGGATTTGACCGTTCGGAACCAGGGAATTTTTTCCGATCCACTGATTGCCCTAACTTCTACTACCCCATTTGCAAATAGGATAAGGTCAGGCGAGGTCCATAGGCGCCTCCAAAAGGCAACCAGTCTGAATCTGGCCATCTCATTGATTGGGGGACATCCTAAGTCCAAACAGAGGGGGATTGAAGGGGACGACTGTGGCAAGCCTACCAAGTTGCGGAGGAACTTGCACTGTATTTTAAACAGGCCCATCAGATCCTTGTGACCCCACAGATCTGCACCATATAGGATTGCAGGATTGATTTTAGCATCGTAAATTTTGAGAGCCGGTGTGACCCGCTTGGTAATAGATTTCCTTTGCTCACTGAGTAAGCAGCCAGTGAGTCGGGCAAGCTTAAGATGTTGGGCATCAACTTGTGTTTTCCATTTCAGGCGACTATCTAGCATAACCCCCAGGTATGTCATGTTCTCTACTTGGTCCAGTTTGACTCCTCCCATACTAACTGTACTCCTGACAGGGTGGTTCTTGGTTAGCACCATAAATTTGGTTTTCCCAACATTCACCTTAAGGTCGCTGATGACACAGAACTCCTCAAAGCGGTCCAGGGCCCGCTGTAGCCCGCTGCGTGTTCTGGAGAGGAGTAAGGTGTCATCAGCAAAGATGAGCATTGGGAATCGCTGTCCTGCCAGCATGGGGGCGTCGGTTGGGGTCAATTCAAAGAATTTCACCACCTGGTCAATGAACAATAGGAAAAGGGTGGGTGCCAAAACGCAGCCCTGGCGAACACCACGGGTGACTGGGAAGGGTTCTGTCACCTGGCCCTGTCCACCCCATCTTACCCTTGCAAAGTTGTCCTTATGCAATTTGATTATCAAATCAAGCAGTTCTATTGGCATTCCTAGGGTCTTCAGGACTCCCCACATTTTCTCCCTCGGTACAAGATCGAAGGCGGACTTCAGATCGATGAACGCTGCAAAGATGGTACCGCCGCCAAGCTGCACCACCTTCCAGTAGATCAGACAAAATCTGAACACCTGGTCGATGGTGCTGGTTCCCGATCTGAAGCCCGCCTGCATTGGGGATAAGATGTCCTCCATCTCAATCCATCCTTGGACCCTGCCCAAGACCATGCGAGCGATAAGTTTTTGTATAGAGTCAATAAGACTAATCGGGCGGTAATTGCCCGGATTAGACCTATTGCCCTTTTTATAGATCGGCAAGATCTCCGCCCCCTTCCAAGATTTGGGTATGCCTGCACCTGCAGCTATGGAGTTTGCCACCGTGACAATGTATGGTATCCACAGGGCGGGGTTAGCTTTGAACAAGTCGGCAGGTATAAGATCCATACCTGGCGCTTTCCCTCGCGTGGTGCAATTTAATGCGAGCTCAACCTCTCCTTCTGTGAAAGTGATAGTCTCACTTTGGATGGTGGGGTGGGGTGTCTTTTCTAATGTACTAGGTGGCATAGTGTTTACTGCACGGAACTGGGTTGCATAAAAGATCACCCATTCATTAGGGGGCACATGGTTTGTGGGGATGCGTCCGTCCGGATCCTTCCCCCACTTGACTATTTCCCAAAATTTGATGGGGTTGTTAGACATGGAGGCTTCCAAGAGGTCGGACCAGTATTTATCCTCCCACTCCCTTTTAGCTTCCCCTTGTGTTTTTCTATAGGATAACCTGGCGGCTTTCACCGAACTTGTGTTCCGAGACTTGACAGCTTTAACCAGGGCGGTGTGTGCTTCCCTGCATTTTTTATTGTACCATTTATGGGGACGAGTAGGTGCTGTGTTGTTTCCCTGTCGGCAAGGTTGCGAAAGCAGGATTTTTAAGTCATCAAAACAATGATTATGGAGATTTAAAATGAGGTCAGCTTCTCTAGTGTTGTCCCCCAACTCAGCGTGGGTCAGCATTTTGTTATAAGTAGTATTAACCACGCTAGTAATCTTGTTTCTCAATAACTCATCCCCCTCAATTTTGGACCATTTTACCCTCTTCCTATCATTTGTTAGGAAGGTGTCCCCCGTCTGAGAGACCCCAGGTTCCTCTAATCTTGCAAGTCCTGGCAACGTTAATTGCAGGGTCAAGGGATTATGGTCACTTTCAGGGCGGGGAATTACCTCCATATCCACCATCAGGGACCAATCTGCTACTTTCAACAGGATGTAATCGATACGGCTTCTTCTTAGCCCGTTGTCAAAAGTACAGTTGGCTCCCTGGTCTGATTTAGTTCGGCCATTACAGGCCCGAAAGCCACTGTTAAGACAAAAGGCCGTCCAATTCACCGCTGCCTCTGTGGCAGGTACAGGTTTAACAGTCAACAGGTCGGGTATGCCCCATACTATGTCCTCCACAGAACCCCAACAGTCCCCAGGGTCTAATAAGGGTTCAAAACAACAATTTAGGTCCCCAGCAAGCAAAATGACATTGGTACAATCGAGGGCTGCCAGAACAGATTCTAATACCTCCAACAGTGGTGGCGTACGGCCACCTGGCAGGCCTCGTGCATTTATGTTTATCAAGATCAAGTCCCGATGGCCAATCTTACTCAGCCTAACAATAAGGAGATCCGGGTTTGGTACACTTATCTCCGTGATACAATAACCCAGGGATTGTCTCACCCAGATCAGTAGCCCACCGGAGGCTCTCCCTTTGGTGTTCCCAATAGCACTTCGAGTGGCTGCTTTATAAAAATTTACATAGCCCTGCTTAAAAGTTGGGTCGGCAGCCCAAGTTTCCTGGAGTAGGATGACATCATATTTATCTATAAACTCGAGCCATTCACCAGAGTGAATGCGACTTTTAATCCCAGCGATGTTCCAGGACACTAGGGCAAGAGTTTCCGGTGTGGGTACCATGGAGGGGGCCCCCACCTCAGAGGCTACAAACGTATCCTGTCCTGTCCCAGCTTCCAGCCCATTTTCAGACCCCCCCGTAAAACTATATTCGGTCAACAACAAAGAGGTTCCCCTTTCCCTCGAAGATGGTGTATCCCTCCCTGTTGGTGCTGGGACCCTTTTACACTCCTCTACCATGACTGTGAGTTGGGTGGGCGCCTGACCCTGCCTCTTACCCCCTACCCCAGTGTCAGCATCTTCTACGGGTTCAAGTGTTTGGGGTGATTTATGGAGTCAGTCAATGGCCTCCAAATCAGACAGGGGGCCAAATCGGTTGAATAGTGGTGGAAAAATTGGAACATGCGGTGTCATGGGGTAATTCCTAGTGATGATTCGTCCCTGTTTGGGGGCCTTTTGGGAGTGAACCTGTCTTTGAGGATAAAAATAAGAAAGATCTAAGGTTTGGACGTCCCCCTGTCTGGCAAACCTGGCTTCTCGGCAGATTGTATCCACCACCCAGGAGTCCCTGAACGATATTAAAATACAATCGCCCTCCAGATCCTTGGGGCCCTGGCCCACCCAGTCAACCCTTCTTACAAATAAGATTTCTGTTGGCGAGGATGGAGGCAGGGGTCTGTTTTTATTCAACCAAAAAGTAACCTTGTTGCGCAGGTCGTTATGAGTCTCCCTTTTGCCAGAGGGAAGTGGGGCTACTCCGGTCAGCACCATGGTATACGGTGTTGCCTCTATTGGGATATCAACCCGCGGCGTGGGATGCCTGGGTTGTTTCTTTGCCGGGGGATTTAGTGTATTTTGGTGGTTTGCTGGGGGCCTATGGGGTGGGAGGCTATTGGTGGCTGTATTGGGTTTTACCTGAGGGGGTGGTTTGGTTGGTTGGCGTCTAGTGGGGGTTTTATTCGTAGGCTTTGTCATAAGAGATCGTTGGGACGCGGCCTTTGATACCTTGTTTGGAGAATTTTTATGAACACCCCCTTTGTTAGAGTTATCTATTACTGGCCCTGGCGGATTGTGATTATTAACAACAAGACTAGGTGGGATAATAGTTGTTTTTGGGGCCGAGGATGAGTGGGAGTGTTTAGCCAACCCGGAATCTATGTCCGATAAGGACAATAATATTGCAGAGTTCGCATTAACGACGGCCTCCAGAGAATTTATTTGCAGAGTCATTAATCTGGTCCTCTCCAAGACAGGTGATAGGAGGTTTTTCATCAGGGCCTCTATCTTTGCCAGCAGGGAATCATCACTGCTTAGGCATGTTGGGCATGGGTTTGAGGAACCTAAGGAGATAAGGGAGGGGCATAGTATGTTAGTCAGTGCATTTGTGCATTGATTTCCGCTTGGATGGCCTGATCCCGATGTGGGGTTACCAACGGGGTCTTTTAGTTTCGGCATCTTGGGTTCTCTCCCTCCCTTATAACTGGAGTCTTGTTTCCTTTTCCTAGGACCCTTGTCTATACCTGTAAAGTCTGTGTGAGCTGGAACATTAGAATCTACTTTGGGTGAGTCAGGAAATAAATCAACAGAATCAGAACTTTGTTTGGTGTTATGGCTATCCTGAGTTTCAATTTCTCCTGTAACTTCATGGTCGTCCAGGGGATGTTTGGGAAAAAGTGTGGTATGAGCGGGAGGATCTGTCCCCTCCCTATCCATGTGGACAATAGCCTCCGTGGTGTCTAGGTGTATACAATTAAAAGCTGCGTGTGCTTGTGCAGGTGGCACGGGGCTGGGGATCTTGGCCAACCTACCTAGTGAAGAGCGTTTTCCGCTAACTAAGTCTAGTGAAAGGCGCTTTTCCACCATTGCAATTTCCTTTTCCAGGATACCCGTGGCTCGTGTGATAAAAGCATCTAATGGGCCTGATACCACTCCTGTGGGTGTTTGGATTTGGACATTGCGAGTTTTACCAGATCTTAAAACCATGATTTCTGAGTTAACACCAACTTCTGTAATCGGACCTGAATACACTATTTATGCTAGTGCGATAATAACTAGATAATCCGCCCTGTTAGACAGTACGAATACTCAAAATACCGTAACCCGCTCTGGGCACAATTGCGCCTATCTTACTAGTAACACAGCAGACCAGGGATTATGGGCCGGGGCCGTCCGCTGCCGTCCTCGAACGGCCTCAAACGGCCCGCTCTTAGCCCGCTCTTCGCCCCGGCCGTTGCCCCGCGCGCGTCCCGCGTGCGCGTTGGTATCACTGCTAATCAGGGGATTGGACTTGTGGAAGGGGCGGGAAGAGGACCAGCTGCGGCCAATCAGCGCCGCTAGGCACGCTGGTCCTCGCAGTCCCGCTTCAGTGCTTGGTGACCAGTTGCACAGTCCCTGGGGTGTCGTTGGTGCTCGAAGCACGTCCCAATCCGGAAGCTGGATCCCCTGGCAAAGTCTCTCGCCTGCGAGCGGCGCCCGCGGAGCGGGTGCCGCGAGGCGTTGTGGCGTAGTGGCCGGAGTGGCCGGAGGGCAAAGCAGTCAATCAGGCAAGCAGACGGGTTCCGCTGGCAGTCGGGTTCCGCTCTCCCACAGGGTCAAAGGGGGTTCCAAAGCAGCACGCTCACCACGATGTTTTTATGGTGGAAGGGGCGGGAAGAGGACCAGCTGCGGCCAATCAGCGCCGCTAGGCACGCTGGTCCTCGCAGTCCCGCCTCAGTGCTTGGTGACCAGTTGCACAGTCCCTGGGGTGTCGTTGGTGCTCGAAGCACGTCCCAATCCGGAAGCTGGATCCCCTGGCAAAGTCGCTCGCCTGCGAGCGGCGCCCGCGGAGCGGGTGCCGCGAGGCGTTGTGGCGTAGTGGCCGGAGTGGCTGGAGGGCAAAGCAGTCAATCAGGCAAGCAGACGGGTTCCGCTGGCAGTCGGGTTCCGCTCTCCCACAGGGTCAAAGGGGGTTCCAAAGCAGCACGCTCACCACGATGTTTTTATGGTGGAAGGGGCGGGAAGAGGACCAGCTGCGGCCAATCAGCGCCGCTAGGCACGCTGGTCCTCGCAGTCCCGCCTCAGTGCTTGGTGACCAGTTGCACAGTCCCTGGGGTGTCGTTGGTGCTCGAAGCACGTCCCAATCCGGAAGCTGGATCCCCTGGCAAAGTCTCTCGCCTGCGAGCGGCGCCCGCGGAGCGGGTGCCGCGAGGCGTTGTGGCGTAGTGGCCGGAGTGGCCGGAGGGCAAAGCAGTCAATCAGGCAAGCAGACGGGTTCCGCTGGCAGTCGGGTTCCGCTCTCCCACAGGGTCAAAGGGGGTTAATCAATTTTACAGACTGCACAGCAAGCGCTATCACTCGGGACTTCATATACCAGAAGGCCAGGCTGTCAGGCCACGCCCAACAAGCAGGTGATGCTCATCAGCGCTTCTGTGCAGTAATCGGATGCCACTGAAGCAGAGAGCAGTCCGCTCTCGAAACGCGTTTGGCAAGTACTTTGAAGCATGCAAGTCCCCAAAACGCTGTCAGCAGGCTGCCAACAGACAGCGTGATTCACTCACTTCCAGGCGCCAACTCTTTCAAATGGGATCTGCTATGGCTGGATATATATCACCAGTAGGTAATATATATATATATATACATATATATATATATATATATATATATATTCACTGAAAAAACCATAGGTTATAGACCATATATAGTTAGGAATTAGCATTTACAAAACCTTGAAAATTCACTGAAAAAACCATAGGTTATAGATCATATAAAGTTAGGAATTCGCATTTACAAAACCTTATTTTACTCACACAAAACCATTGAAATTCCATATATAGTTAGTTGCACTAACTATATATCGCGCACCCGCAATCCACTGCTGATGATGTCACATATTACATCATTCATGACATGGTCAGTGACATCACTGATGACATCACTGATGACATCTCAAATGACATCACTGATGACATCTCAAATGACATCACTGATGACATCACTGATGACATCTCATTTGACATTACTGATCACATCACTGATGATATCATTCATGTGATAATACGATGAACCTCTTCAGACTCTAATATAACCTTAGATACAATCAGTGTAAACAGACACTCACAGACTGTCACTCATCCATGGAGTTACTCACACACCTAGTCAGTCATGCAAAGAATCAATCACACCTCCATTTCCTCAACTATACAGTTATACAAACTTTACTTATTCAAACATATACTAACACATATTTACTCTCTTATACAATCACTGATACAAGTTCACAATGATCCATACAGCCACTCACACATTCACTGGCTCTTATGCACAGTTATTTATATATGTCAACTCTCACATGTACTGTGTTTTACATATGTACTTACTTTGACATGTAGCACTGAGATATCCATTCACTCACCAATACACTCATGCACACAGTCAACCGCCCATACAGCTGTTTCCACATGCACTTTTGAAACCATACATCTAGGGAATCAACTGCTAACACATCTATGCACAGAGTCATACACCTCCCAGCCACCCACACACACACTCAGTCTCCCATACAAATACTTGGGAACCAATCAATAACCATATAGTTACTCATATAGCTACTTATCAACACATGCAACAGTTTACAGAACAACAGACATAATGATGCACAAATTAAGACAGTTTAGTCACTAACCCATGCACTCAGTGAGACACATTTAATCACTCACTCATACAGTCAGTCATGCACCTACTAAATCCTTCATCCAGACACTTATACATCCACTCATTCTTCAATATGTAAGACATATTTTAACTTTACAGAAACATACAGTCACTGGATGTTGTCATCAGTGATGTCATCAGTGATGTCATTTGAGATGTCATCAGTGATGTCATCAGTGATGTCACTGACCATGTCATGAATGATGTAATATGTGACATCATCAGCAGTGGATTGCGGGTGCGCGATATATAGTTAGTGCAACTAACTATATATGGAATTTCAATGGTTTTGTGTGAGTAAAATAAGGTTTTGTAAATGCGAATTCCTAACTATATATGGTCTATAACCTATGGTTTTTTCAGTGAATTTTCAAGGTTTTGTAAATGCTAATTCCTAACTATATATGGTCTATAACCTACGTTTTTTTCAGTGAATTTTCAAGGTTTTGTAAATGCTAATTCCTAACTATATATGGTCTATAACCTATGGTTTTTTCAGTGAATATATATATATACATACATATATAAACATATATCATCTGTATATCTATATAAATACAAACATAAATGCATGCATACATATACTTATATGCATACAGATGCATGTTATTTACATGAAAGTTGAAAAAACACTAATAAAAGCAAAGCTAAAAAGCCACCTCATTACAAACAGAATGGCTTTAACTTAAACGAGGGCGAGATCTATTGCATTTTCAATGCTTGTTTACTTTGGTTCCATCAAGAAGGCATTCAGATGTGTCACACATTTGCCATAAATTCTGAATGTTAGCACTCTAGTTGCACATTAGATCACTGTAGTAAAGCTACTGCTCACCAGGGACGTCTGCTGCTGGTATTCAAAGTGCATGTTTCAGTCTGCATGTCAGAATTTTTTTAATGAAATAGAAGAGGATTTGAGAAGTCACTCAAAATGATCCCTAATTTTTCTTTCTGAAGCACTAATCATACTTTCTATGGCAAAAATTAACCCCCTCATGTTGTTCCTTTTTAAATTGAGTGTTTTCAGACTTACCACTTCATTCCAATCAAGATGGCTTCTGGTGTGCCATACTTTTGTCATAAGTAAGACTGTTAGCGCTCTAGTTGTTCTTTAGAACACTCTGGGACATTCTGTCATTGGGCTATACTTGGGGTACATCTGGGTGATATTTGGGCTACATTTAGGCTCTTTTGTCTCTGGTGGCCATCTTGGGAGACTGTATGTCAGAATTTTTTAATGAAATTGAAGAGGGTTTGAGAAGTCACTCAAAATGTGCCCTAATTTTTCTTTCTGCAGCACTAATCATAATTCATATGGCAAAATATACCCCCTCATTTTGTTCCTTTTTAAATTAAATGTTTTAAGAGTTACCACTTTATTCCAATCAAGATGGCTTCAGGTGTGCCATACCTTTGTAATAAGTAGGACTGTTAGCGCTCTAGTTGTTCTTTAGAACACTCTGGGACATTCTGTCATTGGGCTATACTTGGGCTACATCTGGGTGATATTTGGGCTACATTTGGGCTCTTTTGTCTCTGGTGGCCATTTTGGGAGACTGCATGTCAGAATTTTTTATTGAAATAGAAGAGGATTTGAAAAGTCACTCAAAATGTGCCCTAATTTTTCTTTCTGCAGCACTAATAATACCTTCTATTGCATAATATACCCCCTCATTTTGTTCCTTTTTAAATTAAATGTTTTAAGAGTTACCACTTTATTCCCATCACGATGGCTCCAGGTGTGCTATACCTTTGTAATAAGTAGGACTGTTAGCGTTCTAGTTGTTCTTTAGAACACTCTGGGACATTCTGTCATTGGGCTATACTTGGGCTACATCTGGGTGATATTTGGGCTACATTTGGGCTCTTTTGTCTCTGGTGGCCATTTTGGGAGACTGCATGTCAGAATGTTTTAATGAAATAGAAAAGGATTTGAGAAGTCACTCAAAATGTGCCCTAATTTTTCATTCTGCAGCACTAATCATACTTTCTATGGCAAAATATACCCCCTCATGTTGTTTCTTTTTAAATTAAATGTTTTAAGAGTTACCACTTTATTCCAATCAAGATGGCTTCAGGTGTGCCATACCTTTGTAATAAGTAGGACTGTTAGCGCTCTAGGTGTTCTTTAGAACACTCTGGGACATTCTGTCATTGGGCTATACTTGGGCTACATCTGGGTGATATTTGGGCTACATTTGGGCTCTTTTGTCTCTGGTGGCCATTTTGGGAGACTGCATGTCAGAATGTTTTAATGAAATAGAAAAGGATTTGAGAAGTCACTCAAAATGTGCCCTAATTTTTCATTCTGCAGCACTAATCATACTTTCTATGGCAAAATATACCCCCTCATGTTGTTTCTTTTTAAATTAAATGTTTTAAGAGTTACCACTTTATTCCAATCAAGATGGCTTCAAGTGTGCCATACCTTTGTAATAAGTAGGACTGTTAGCGCTCTAGTTGTTCTTTAGAACACTCTAGGAGGCTGCAGTAGAACACAAAGGAATCAACTGACAGTCTCTGTCCTTGTTGGATGTACATGTTTTACTGAGAATGTCAGACTTTATTTTCACATGACTGAGAAAGATAATGTGAATTTACAGAAAATATGCTTTCAGTTTAGCTTATAGATCCCCTTCCAAACCACTGTGGGAAAATCATGAGATATTAGTTTTCTTTCAAACAATATTCATGATATCACAGCAGAAGGTTTTTTCACATGGTAAAATCACCTTAGAACCCACCACAATTCCTAAAACGAGTATGGTACCATCAACAAATGATTTATAATGTAACTGAAGTCCTAAAACCCTCTATTAACTACAATGCTTTTTAATGAGGTGCTATCATGTATATTGGTCCCAAGATGGCTGCCAACACTTCTTGGATGAAGTGCTGACAGCCAATCAGATCAGATGTGTGGTTAGGCTCCGCCCAGATATATATCTTTTTTTGAACCTAAATTACTCAAAATCCACTGGAGCACATATATTGAGACCTAGCAAAGGCACATCGGGCTAACAGTCCCTACAATTTTGCCAAGTTTCGTGCAAATCCATTCAGCCGTTCGAGCTAAAAGTGAAGCCAACCGCCCTATGGAAATTAACATGGGAAAAACGCGTTTTGGGACCCCCCTTTTTTCTCGCCCCCCCCTTGATGAAACCCCCCCAAATTGTCAGGGGCTGCTCAGAAACAAAATATTCAATTTTCCTGAAAAATTCAGCCAATTCCGTCCACAAACGCCAAAGTTATTAGACATAGAATTTTCAAAAATCCCATAGAGAAAAAATCCTAACTATATATACCTACTGGCGACCGCCAGTAGGTAATATATATATATATATATATATATATATATATTACCTACTGACGATAGCCAGTAGGTATATATAGTTAGGATTTTTTCTCCATGGGACTTTTGAAAATTCTATGTCTAATAACTTTGGCGTTTGTGGACGGAATCGGCTGAAATTTTCTGGAAAATGGCACATTTTGTTTCTGAGCAGCCCCTAAATATGTGGGGGGGTTTCGTCAAGGGGGGGCAGAGAAAAAAGGGGGGTCCCAAAACGCGTTTTTCCCATTCATTTTTCCATAGGGCGTTTGGCCTCACTTTTAGCTCGAACGGCTGAATGGATTTGCACGAAACTTGGCAAAATTGTAGGGACTGTTATCCCGATGTGCCTTTCAATTGGGATCTGCTATGGCTGGATGTTAAGTGGCTGTACCGGTCGCAATGAGAGCTGCCCACCGCTGCTTTGCGAGGTCCTGTCAGGCTCCACTATGCGCTGAAATCAGGAATAGAAGGCGAACGGGCGCTAAAGCAGATTGACGTCTTCTCTGACACACGTTGACAGACCTAAAGCAGGACAGCACTATGGGGTCTGGATTATTTCAACCCACTTGGGATTTTATCAATTTTACAGACTGCACAACAAGCGCTCCCACTCGGGACTTCATATACCAGAAGGCCAAGCTGTCAGGCCACGCCCAACAAGCAGGTGATGCTCATCAGCGCTTCTGTGCAGTAATCGGATGCCACTGAAGAAGAGAGCAGTCCGCTCTCGAAACTCGTTTGGCAAGTACTTTGAAGCATGCAAGTCCCCAAGGTCTCAAGATATGTGCTCCAGTGGATTTTGAGAAATTAACGTTTTAAAAAACAGATATATCTGTGACAGCGTCCCGGGTAGCGCTCCGGTTCGCGAACTTTTCGCGAAACGGAACTTTGCGAAGCGAAGCTGATTGGCTCTCCGGTGTCTGTCAACATTCTAAACAGTCCGGAACGGCCGCCATCTTGTCTCTCGGTAGGATCAAGAGACAAGAGGAGGAGAAAAACAAAGGGGGAATTTAATGAAAGGGGGCAAGGTAGACCCTTCTTGACCCCCTAGGAATGATGTTGGGGTTATTAAAGGGTCCCGTGGGGCAAATAAAAAAAATTTGATTTTTTGCGGTAGAAGCGCTTCCCGGTTCGCGAACCGGGTAGCGAAACGGGAATTCGCCATTTTGTGTTTTGTTTTAATTAAATTACAAGATGGAGGAAAAACAATGTGAGAAGTGGGTATAAGGGGGTACGGGATACGTATCCTGACCCCCTATGTTTTCTGAGGGTGGCTGAGGATGCTCATATATGTTGATACTTGTCTTCCAGCGGCTGCGCGTGAGCGTTTTTTTTTTTTTTGCTGCGTGACGTCTGTTAACGTTCGATTCGAAGGAAATCAGGAAGTGTTGACCGCCATTTTGTCACTGCGAGTAAATATATTGTTAAAAATAATTGTTATAAATTAATCTGTATTGATAAACATTGTCTGCGCCATCTTGCTTTTTTTCCAATGCCACACTTTTGTCGTGCACGGCAGCCATTTTAGATGCCTTGACCAGACCCACTCTCTGCACGCCGCCAATCCTCAGCATGGCTCCCCACCCTCGCAAGCATCTCCCCCACGCACTGGTCAACCCCGCTCTCTCTCTCATGCATGGGCCATAAACCTCCCCCCATCTGCGCTGCTTTTCCCTGAGAATCACACCCCGTGCCCGCCCGACACCTCCCTTTCACCTTATTCACTACCGCACCCTCTGACACTCCTCTTCCTCTGTGTCCGATTGTCCAGGCCGGTCCCAGGCTATCACCTAGCCCTGCGGAAGTAGTTTATGGCCCCAACTGTAAAGAATCACCCCTCTTCAAAGGAGTTACAGTAGATCAAGGCCCCCACCCCATGAGATCTGTCACACCACACGCGTTCCTACTATCTGATAACGATCCTGTATTGTGATTGGGGAGGGGATTTTCACTGTGAGGGTGTGTGGGACCGAGCCTGAAGCGGAAGATTCCAGGGATGCCTTTTTGTACATCAAAGTCTTCACAATTATGTGTCACATTAAAAATATATAGCACTCCAACAAAGTAGTAGGATTATAACACTTTAATAACTTATAAATATATGCAACGCTCCAACAAAGTAAGCACATTAAAAAAAAAAATTTAAAACAAAGCAACAATGGTCTTCTGTGAGGTGGCGTCAGTAGCGGTCGGTTGTGCGAATAGTCCGAAGGCAGCACAACGCGCTGAGATCTGGACGGCACCCAGGTGATGTCCTTTACTTGCCGCACTGGTCTTGGTATCCTACAATGCTGCGCCGAAAAACGGCGTGGGGCGCTCCGGGGGGGGGGGGGCGGCGTGAATGGGCCTCCCCAGGTGGAGGCTCGTCTGCTGTAGTGGGGCGCCCCTTTAGCGTTTCATTTGCCATTCAGCAGTTTTCCGCCCGCTTTTGCTGCACTGTGCCTCGTCAGTAGCGGTCTGTTGTGCGAATAGTCCGAAGGCAGCACAACACGCTGAGATCTGGACGGCACCCAGGTGATGTCCTTTACTTGACGCACTGGTCTTGGCATCCTACAATGCTGCGCCGAAAAATGGCGTGGGGCGCCCCGGGGAGGGGGGGGGGGGCGGCGTGAACGGGCCTCCCCAGGTGGATGCTCCTCTGCTGCAATGGGGCACCCTTTTAGCGTTTCAGTTGCCATTCAGCGGTTTTCCGCCCGCTTTTGCTGCACTGTGCCTCATCCGCCATTCAGCTGTTTACCGCCCGCTCTTGCGGCTACAGCGTCTCGCCCACCATCTAGTTGAATTGCGCCCACTCTTGCGGTGCAGCGATAGGTGGCTGCCACAGGACTCTTAAATTGTCGGCCGGCTCTTCGGATTTGGGCCTGGTCCACTAAAATGGCCCTGGGACACCTTGGAACTCGGACGCTTGCCTGCTAGGGCTTGGGCCCCATTCTCGAAAGCGTCCCCTCAGCCTTGAAGATTCTACAAAAGTCATGGGGGCCCCCGACTCCCGCAGGCTTCCGGTGGGGAGCGGCTGCCATGATTGCTTGCGGAATGGCCACGACGGAGCTACGAGATGGTGGTGCTCTCATGCTGACGCCAACTTCACTCCCGAACATCCAGAAACACTGTAGACTATCAATTCGATGACTTCCGGTGGAGCCTCAACGTGACCCGGTAGGGAAGAACTTGCCCTCCCCTCTTTGACTGATGGTTCTTGTTGCCTGTCCCCTCTGTTGTCATCTAACGGAACCTTTTTGGATTGCCGAGTGAGAAAAAAAAAGGTGGTGCTTTCATTGTTTGGGAAAAAAAAATGTTTTAATCCAATGAAAAGTGTTATTTTTAGGTCATATGATCAAGCATTTCATCATTAGGAAACCAAAAGTAAAATGAACCAATGAAAAGTTTTATAAAGAATTCACATGACCTGTTATGCGGCTTTGGGCTATAAAAAGCCTACAAAATCCGTTGGCCTGTGAGGCGGCGTCAGTAGCGGACCGATGTGCGAATAGGCCGAAGGCAGCACAACGCGCCGAGATCCGGATGGCACCGAGGTGGTGTCCAGCAAGTTGCCGCACTGGTGTGGCCATCCTACAATGCTGCGCCGAAAGACGGCGTGTCCAGCTGAGTTGCGGTCACTTTTGCTGCTACAGTACGCCGAAGGCAGCACAACGCGCCAAGATCCGGATGGCACCGAGGTGGTGTCCAGCAAGTTTCACTGGTGTGGCCATCCTACAATGCTGCGCCGAAAGACGGCGTGTCCAGCTGAGTTGCGGTCACTTTTGCTGCTACAGTACGCCGAAGGCAGCACAACGCGCCGAGATCCGGATGGCACCGAGGTGGTGTCCAGCAAGTTTCACTGGTGTGGCCATCCTACAATGCTGCGCCGAAAGACGGCGTGGGGTGCCGGGGGGGGGGAGGCAGCGCAAATGGGCCTCTCCCTCCTCCCCAGGTGGAGGCACCTCATCTGCAGTGGGGCGCCTCTTAGCGTTTCACTTGCCTTTCAGCAGAGTTCTGCCCGCTCTTGCAGCACAGTGCCTCACCCTCCATCCAGCTGAGTTCCGCCCGCTCTTGCGGTACAGCGTCTCGCCCGCCATCCAGCTGAGTTTCTCCCGCTCTTGCGGTACAGTGACTCGAACGCGCCGAGATCTGGATGGCACCGAGGTGGTGTCCAGCAAGTTTCACTGGTGTGGCCATCCTACAATGCTGTGCCGAAAGACGGCGTGGGGTGCCCGGGGGGGGTGGGGGAGGCAGCGCAAACGGGCCTCTCCCTCCTCCCCAGGTGGAGGCACCTCATCTGCAGTGGGGCGCCTCTTAGCGTTTCACTCGCCTTCCAGCTGAGTTCCGCCCGCTTTTGCGGTACAGTGACTCACCCGCCATCTAGCTGAATTGCGGCTACTCTTGTGGTGCAGCGATAGCCGGCTGCAACAGGACTCTCAAAATGGTGTCCAGCTCTTTGGATTTGGGCCTGGTCCACTAAAATGGCTCTGGGACACCTTGGAACTCGGACGCTTGCCTGCTAGGGCATGGGCCCCATTCACGAAAGCGTCCCCTCTTTTGACTGATTGTTCTTGTTGCCTATTTCTTCTGTTGTCATTTAACGGAACCTTTTTGGACTGCCGAAAAGGGTTCTGGTCCGACCGCTGGTTGGTGGAGACATTTTGACTATATCCTGGACCTGCCCGGCCTCGCCCAAAATGGCGCCGGTATAAATGGGACTCGTAACTCCTTGTTGTGTACTGGTTGCCCAACCTTGATATCACGAGATACGTATGCAGTTTTGAAGCACATGGCGGGGGGGACGAGAATTGATTGAACATTTGGACATCCCTATTGATATTAAGTTCTGATGTGTTATTGATTACTGTACTATTGAAAGTTCGAATTAACGTCACCCATGGTACTTGCCCGCAAATGTATATCTAGATAATTTTATTGTAACTGGCCCTGTCGTACTTTAATTATAAAATGTACGTCCACCGATTCCGCAAATGTTAGACACCTTAGTTCTTGCAACCTAATGGGTCGCCCGTTAGGTTCTTCTACAGTGTAAATGTCCCCTCATCATATACGATTCCAGTTTCCTCCGTGGCCGGCCCACGTGGTTATAGGCCCGTATTTGTATACTGACATTTTCACAATAAAGGTTTTTAAAACAAAACATGGTAGTAGTACCTACATTGGTAAAGTTTTGAATAATAGCCACTGTTTTCGAATCAGTAAAAGGCAAGTGAAATAAAGCAGTCCAATTACATGACGGTTAAAAAGTATAATACGCAGGAACGCAATAAGGATAAATGGTCAAGGGCTGTTGTGTTTTCCACTCCTGCAACATAAAGTGATCGATAAGAATCTGATATTCATGCCTATCAGCGACTAAGACAGCAGGCCGAGCCTCTTTTATTCAAAGGCTCCCTCATGCGACGAAGAAACGCCCTTTTTCTCGAAATAGGAATATTTTACTTGCAGGACAGTTGTAAATTTCCCGGGAAAAAACATTAGCCTGGAACATTGTTAGTGATAAACTGTAAATGCATCTGGGTCCTTTGCTTTACAAGTCAGAGTGAGAAAAAAAAAGGTGGGGCTTTCATCATTTGGGAAAAAAAAATATTCGAAAGCAATGAAAAGTTATTTTTAGGTCATATGACCAAGCTTTTCATCATTAGAATAACAAAAGTAAAATGAAAAAATGAAAAGTTTTATTACAAGTCACATGACCTGTTATGCTTACGTTACGCGCTGCGCGCCGCACTCTGGATCGTTTCCTGGAAGCTGCGCCTCGCGCACCGGACCACTTCCGGGTGCGCTAACGCGGCGCATCATATGACGCATTACGCGACAACGCAGGTCCAGAATATAGTCAAAATGTCTCCACCAACCAGCGGTCGGAACACAACCCCTTTCAGCAGTCCAAAAAGTTCTGTTAAATGACAAGAGAAGGGACAGGCAACAAGAACCATCAATCAAAGAGGGGAGGGCAAGTTCTTCTCTACCGGGCACGTTGGGGCTCCACCAGAACTGATCGAATTGGTAGTCTACAGTGTTTCTGGATGTTTCAGACTGAAGCTGGCGTCAGCATGAGAGCACCACCATCTCGTGGCTACGTTGTGGCCATTCCGCGAGCAATCATGGCAGTCGCTCCCCACCGGAAGTTTACGGGAGTCGGGGGTCCCGGTGACTGTTGTAGAATCTTCAAGGCTGAGGGGACTCTTTTGGGAATGTGGCCCATGCCCTAGCAGTCAAGCGTCCTACATCCGCAGGGCTAGGTGATAGCCTGGGACCGGCCTGGACAATCAGACACAGAGGAAGAGGAGTGTCAGAGGGTGCGGTAGTGAATACGGTGAAAGGGAGGTGTCGGGCGGGCACAAGGTGTGATTCTCAGGGAAGAGCAGCGCAAATGGGGGGAGGTTTATGGCCCATGCATGAGAGAGAGAGCGGGAGTGACCAGTGCGTGGGGGAGATGCTTGCGAGGGTGGGAGCCATGCTGAGGATCGGCGGCGTGCAGAGAGTGGGTCTGGTCAAGGCATCTAAAATGGCTGCCGTGCACGACAAAAGTGTGGCATTGGAAAAAAGGCAAGATGGCGCAGACAATGTTTATCAATACGGATTAATTTATACCAATGATTTTTAACAATATATTTACTCGCAGTGACAAAATGGCGGTCAACACTTCCTGATTTCCTTCGAATCGAACGTTAACAGACGTCACGCAGCAACAAAAAAAAAAAAACGCTCACGCGCAGCCGCTGGAAGACATGTATCAACATATATGAGCATCCTCAGACACCCTCAGAAAACATAGGGGGTCAGGATACGTCTCCCGTACCCCCTTATACCCATTTCTCACATTGTTTTTCCTCCATCTTGTAATTTAATTAAAACGAAACACAAAATGGCAAATTCCCGTTTCGCGACCCGGTTCGCGAACCGGGAAGCGCTTCTACCGCGAAAAATCAAACATCCATTTACACACTTATTTAACATTTATTCTTCCATCGTACTTTACAAATACATATATAAAACATATATATGTTTTTCAGAAAGACGGACATTCACTGGATGGTGTCATCAGTGATGTCATGAGTGATGTCACTGACCATGTCATGAGTGATGTAATATGTGACGTCATCAGTAGTGGATTGCAGGCGCGCAAGTTATAGTGAGTCCAACTAACTATAACGTGGGAATTTCAATGGTTTTATGTCAGTAAACTTTCCAGCTAACTATAACTGGTGTGAAACCTATGGTTTTTTCAGTGAATTTAATATGTTTTTTAAATGCTAATTCCTAACTATAACTGGTGTGAAACCTATGGTTTTTTCAGTGAATTTCATAGGTTTTTTAAATGCTAATTCCTCTCTATATCGAGTTTCTAACCTATGTTTTTTTTTACAATTTGCAGTTTTGTGTACGTATTAATTTAAAAAATTTTTTTTTTAATCATTTTTTCTTGGGGCGCTCTGGGTGCGCGCTCCGGTAAGCTCTCCGGAAAGCGCACCCAGAGCGCTACTTTCGTTCGTGAAAAAAATATGAATGAAAAGTTAATAAAAATGCAAAACATTTCGTACCATACAAATAAAAGCAGTTTTTTTTATAAGGAAATGAAAATGATTTTGCATTTCCGTAAAACTATGATGACGTCACTTCGGCGCGCAACGTAAGCGCCCCCAGAAGCGCCTACGTTCGCACCGCAAATGCGCCCCCGGAAGCGCCTATGTTCGTGCCGCGTATGCGCCCCGGAAGCGCCTATGTTCGCGCCGCATATGCGCCCCCGGAAGCACCTACGTTCGCGCCGCGTATGCGCCCCGGAAGCGCTCTGGTGCGCGCAGCGTCAGCGCGTCAAGTCATGTGACCTTAAAGTAACACTTTTCATTGGTTGCTTACATTTTTTTTTAACAAAGAATGAAATCCCCACCCATTTCCTTCACTTCTTCTTTCACTTTTGTGACTGAAAGACCTGTTTTTTGCTCCTGGATCTTTCTTGGTTTACCATGGCTGCCAGAGAATCCAGCAGTGATGAAGAACCTGAATTCATCAATGAAGAGCCTCCTCAATGAACGGTGAAGGAACATTTTATTTGGAATTTTTTTTAAATACCACCTAACCAAAAAAAGGTGAATGCTCCAAAAGTGGAGTGCAGGATCTGCAAAGAAGTCCTGTCACGGGGTAACCCCTTAAAAAAATACTCATTTGGAAACTTCACGATGATCCGGCATGTGGAGAGGAAGCACCCCCAGAATTTTGCCCGGGAAAGTGTCAGTGCTCTGGCACAAGAGGTTCCCAGTGATGGGGCCTCTACATCCACCGGATGAGCAACTACTTCTGGGAGAGGGCAATCGCAGGAGCTCGTGCCAAATATTCAAACTGCTTTTAACCATGGTGTCCTCAGATGCAGATACTGCAATCAACTCCTTACATTTGGAGAACAAAGTGTACAGCTCATGGTTCGAGCATTGGAAAACCATCGCTGCCCTTTCCACCCCTAATTTTTTTGTTCTTTTTGCTCCTGTTGAGCAGTTTCCATTCCCTGTTTTTGTTCCTGTTTTGAAAAAAGAAGAAAACTAAAAGTTCTTTTCAGAACTACCTCCAATTCTCATCAAAGAGCTATATTCTTTAAAAAATGAAAAAGAGTAAGTGAAATGGAGTGCATTGATAAAGGAAAGGAAAATGAGTAAGAAAGAACAGAAAGGTATGAGAGGAGAAAGGAAGTGATGTAGGGGGACTGAAAGAAGGTGAATGTTGGGAAGAAAAGTAAGGAGAAGAAGAGTGAAAATAGGGAATGTTGATATTCAAAGAAAATGTTGAAAAGGAACGGGGGTGTGGAAGGGTAAGAAAAGATACATTGCTGGAGTGGAAGGCTGAAGGCCTCATTTATGAAGCCATGCGTCACCATAACACCACCAGAGCGTCACTTTTTATGACGCATCAGTCCAGTAAAAAATGCACCTTATTTATTCATATTTACAAAGTGGCGCATCTAGGTAGATGCGTCACTTTGTAAGCCCCTGCGCCACATTATTCCTACGTCAGGTGTAATGTATGCTAAAGGGACGTATTGACGCAAGAAAGGGTCGTAGATATGACGCAGTGAAATCTATGAGATATCATTGCGTCACTTTTATGACGCTGCTACGTCCAAATCTTACGCCTGTTTCACAGCAGGCGTGCAGGCCCTTTCACATGGGGCTTGGCCCCATGTGAAAGGATACATTGCTGGAGTTGCTTCATTTTTGTGACACACTCCAGCAATGCTTCACTTTTGCGCTTACAGATACGTCTGAAATACTAACGTATCTAAAAGAACTTCCAACATAATACGTCATAAATTTAATATGACGCATGAGTAGAAGACTGAAGGACTCATTTATGAGGCCATGCTTCACTTTAACGCCACCGATGCGTTACTTTTTGTGACGCACCAGTGCTGTAAAAAATGCACCTTATTCAGTCATATTTACAAAGTGACACATCTTGGTAGTTGCATCACTTTGTATGCCCCTGCGCCACATTATTCCTACGTCAAGTGTAATGTATGCAAAAGGGACATATTGACTCAAGAAAGGGTCGTAGAGGTGACACAGTGAATAAACTGGAGGCCTCATTTCTGAAAAGTGACGCATTGCTGCGTGAAAACAGCGATGCGTCACTTTTCTGTGCGCACTCCTTACGACATTCCAGATGTGTCATATTTAATGTATGATGAATAATGTCGCAAGGAGTTACAGATACGTCAGTATTTCTGACGTATCTGTAAACACAAAAGTGACGCATTGCTGGAGCGAGTCACAAAAGTGACGCAACTCCAGTAATGCGTCCTTTCACATGGGGAAAGCCCCATGTGAAAGGTCTTGCGTCAGTCTTACGCCTGCTGTGAGGCAGGTGCAAGATTTTGACGCAACAGCATCCTAAAAGTGACGCAGTGAAATCTCATAGATTTCACTGCGTCACTATTACGAAGCTTTTTGCGGGGAACGCCCCCTCTGCATAAATTATACCTGACGCAGGTATAATGTGGCGCAGGGTTTTAAAAAGTGACCCATCTACCTAGATGCGTCACTTTTTAAATATAGCGCAACGAGGCGCATTTTTTTACACCGCTGGTGCGTCACAAAAAGTGACGCACAGGCGGCGCAAAACTGTCGCAAGGCCTTCATAAATAAGGCCCTGGATTTTCCCCGTGCTTCCCGGTGCGCGTACCGGGCGCTCCCCCCGCGCAAATCGAAAAAAAATATTTTTTTTAAATGCCCAGCGGGACCCTATTTTAGCCCCCACATCAAACCTAGGGGGTCAGGAGGGGGTCTACCCTGCCCCCTTATAGTCATTTCTCCCTTTTTTTTTATGTCACCTCTTGTGTCTCGATCCTACCGAGACACAAGATGGCGGCCGCTCCGGACTGTTTCGAATGTTTACAGACACCCGTGAGCCAATCAGCTTTCTGCGCGCAAGTCGCGTGTCGCGCCTGGTGCGCTCCCCGGTGCGCGCACCGGAGCGCGCCTATAGATATATATATTTTTTTGAACCTAAATTACTCAAAATACACTGGAGCACATATCTTGAGACATAGCAAAGGCACATCGGGCTACCAGTCCATACAATGTTGCCAAGTTTGGTGGAAATCCATTCAGCCGTTCGGGCTAAAAGTGAAAACGACCGCCCTATGGAAATTAACATGGGGAAAACGTGTTTTGGGACCCCCCTTTTATCTTGGCCCCCGCTTGACGCATCCCCCCCAAACTTTCAGGGAAGGACCGAAACGCCGCAAGGCCATTTTGAAGAAATTTTCAGTCAGATTCATCAACCGGCGCCAAAGTTATTCCAAATATATATATATATATATATATTCAATGAAAAAACCATTGGTTTTAGGCCGTATATAGTTAGGGATTTGCATTTAAAAAACCTTATTTTACTCGCATAAAACCATTGAAATTCCATATATAGTTATAAGCGCTAACTATATATCGCGCACCCGCAATCCACTGCTGATGATGTCACATATTACATCATTCATGACATGGTTAGTGACATCACTGATGACATCACTGATGACATCTCAAATGACATCACTGATGACATCACTGATGACAACATCCAGTGACTGTATGTTTCTGTAAAGTTAAAATATTTTTTACATATTGAAGAATGAGTGGATATATAAGTGTCTGGATGAAGGATTTACTAGGTGCATGACTGACTGATTGAGTGAGTGATTAAATGTGTCTCACTGAGTGCATGGGTTAGTGACTAAACTGTTTTAATTTGTGCATCATTATATCTGTTGTTCTACAAACTGCTGCATATGTTGATCAGTAGCTATATGAGTAACTGTATGGGTTATTGATTGGTTGTCCAAGTATTTGTATGGGAAACTGAGTGTGTGTGTATGGGTGGCTGGGAGGTGTGTGACTCTGTACATAGATGTGTGAGTAGTTGATTCACTATATGTATAGATTCAAAAGTGCATGTGGAAACAGCTGTATGGACGGTTGACTGTGCATGAGTGTATTAGTGAGTGAATGGATATCTCAGTGCTACATATCAAATTAAGTACATATGTAAAACACAGTACATGTGAGAGTTGACATCTATAAATAACTGTGCATAAGAGCCAGTGAATGTGTGGGTGGCTGTATGGATCATTGTGAACATGTATCAGAGATTGTATAAGAGAGTAAAGTAAATATGTGTTAGTATATGTTTGAATAAGTAAGGTGTGTATAACTGTATAGTTGAGAAAATGGAGATGCGATTGATTTTTGGCATAACTGACTAGGTGTGTGAGTAACTCCATGGATGAGTGACTGTCTGTTTACACTGATTGTATCTAAGGTTATATTAGAGTCTGAAGAGGTTCATGGTATTATCACATGAATGATATCATCAGTGATGTGATCAGTCATGTCAAATGAGATGTTATCAGTGATGTCATCAGTGATGTCATTTGAGATGTCATCAGTGATGTCATCAGTGATGTCACTAACCATGTCATGAATGATGTAATATGTGACATCATCAGCAGTGGATTGCGGGTGCGCGATATATAGTTAGCGCTTATAACTATATATGGAATTTCAATGGTTTTATGCGAGTAAAATAAGGTTTTCTAAATGCAAATCCCTAACTATATATGGCCTAAAACCAATGGTTTTTTCATTGAATTTTCAAGGTTTTGTAAATGCAAATTCCTAACTATATATGGAGTATAACCTATGGTTTTTTCTGTGAATTTCAATGGTTTTTTAATAGCAAACATCAAAAGCTGTCAAATGTCAAGTACGTGATAGGTAAAAACGTTTTCGTGTTTATGCACGCTGATGTGCTTTGAACGCTGCCCCCCCCCCCACTCCCCTCTTTTCTCTTAGTAGTACTCTCTCTTTGCAGATAGTGAACGGTAGTTAACGCAGACCTTTACCCCTGTTGTAATCCGTCGTACCTGCTTGTCTCTCCATTTGATTGATTATTATCCAAGCATTTACTGTTTTACAATTGGTTCTCTTTGGATTATTCTCTATTTACAAACAAGCACAAAGTCGCAATACTCTGTTCAGTCTTTGCAGATAGTGAAAAATCGTGTAAAAAAATTAAAAAGTAATCGAGCAAAATCAGTAGACCACTAATTCGATCTCTTTTTAACCTCGGTAAAATACAAACATTAGGAATAACCCTTCATGAGAAATACGAAAATAGTGAAATGAATTGAGCTCCACACCATGAGGACTGCAAAACAGCTCGACTCCGCCACCCACACCGCCCAAAATAACGGCAAACCCTATGCAAATATTATAAATATACACAACACACCACCAAAGAAACAGAATAAAACATTTTATTAAATAACTATTTACATAACTATTTTATACTTTTTATTGCCCGATCCGGCTAGCTCAATCGATCGAGCATGAAAGTCATGCACTGATAACAAGCGTTGAGAGTTTGTAGAAAGATGGCTTCAGATTTTCCACATACGGTGTAGTGGCGCGAACTGGCAGGGGGCGTTTGGATTCTACCCCTTCTCCAAATAAGATTTTCATACGTGAATGTTCGTTCATGCTTTTTGTCCCTGAGTTGCTTCAATGTCACTGCCTTACATAAATGGCATAAGTCCTGGTTATTGAGTGCCATACTTCAGAGTTCTAAGCAGTTCTTGTAACACTGTTTAAACCTTATTTGCACCTGCTGCAGCTTCACTATTCAAAGTAAGTGGGGTCCATTTGTCGACCTGACTGCATTGGAAAACAATGTGATACGGTGCCTCCCTAAACCGCTTGACGGAGGCCCCCGAGGGGCGGTGAGATGGCGCGGACTGAGAGGGGGCGCTTGGCTCCTGCCCCCTCCCCAAGTCGTGTTGCCCTGGTGAGGCCTGAGATCGCCCCCGGCATAGGCGGCCGGCTCCCGGGGTCCGGCGGAATTTTTTCCCTTTTGAAGAATCTTTCATTCTGGACCTTGTCCCACAATCCGTTTCACCTGAAGACACGCTGTCGTAGGACGCCCCTTTACCGTTTTAGTTGCCATTCCGCCCGCTTTTGGTACTCTGTGCCTCTTCCGCCATTCAGCTGTTTACCGCTCGCTCTTGCGACTACAACGTCTCGCTCACCATGTAGTTGAGTTGCTCCCGCTCTTAAGATTTGACCGAACTTTTTGGACTGCTGAAAGCGGTGGAATTCCGACCGCTGGTTGGTGGAGACATTTTGACTATATTCTGCACCTGCATTGTCGCGTAATGCGTCATATGACGCGACGCGTTAGCGCACCCGGAAGTGCTCCGGTGCGCAAGGCGCAGCTTCCCGGAAACGATCCAGAGCGCGCCGCGCAGCGCGTAACGTAAGCATAACAGGTCATGTGACTTGTTAATAAAACTTTTCATTGGTTCATTTTACTTTTCTTTTCCTAATTATGTAGGACTAGGTCATGTGACCTAAAAATAATACTTTTCATTGGATTAAAACATTTTTTTTCCCCAAACGATGAAAGCCCCACCTTGTTTCTGGATGTTTCAGACTGAAGCTGGCGTCACCATGAGAGCACCACCATCTCGTAGCTCCGTCGTGGCCATTCCGCAAGCAATCATGGCAGCCGCTCCCCACCGGAAGCCTGCGGGAGTCGAGGGCCCCCAAGACTTTTGTACAATCTTCAAGGCTGAGGGGACGCTTTCGAGAATGGAACCCAAGCCCTGGCAGACAAGCGTCCGAGTTCCAAGGTGTCCCAGGGCCATTTTACTGGACCAGGCCCAAATCCGAAGAGCCGGCCGCCATTTTAAGAGTCCTGTGGAAGCCGCCTATCGCTGCACCGCAAGAGTGGGAGCAACTCAACTACATGGTGAGCGAGACGCTGTAGCCGTAAGAGCGGGCGGTAAACAGCTGAATGGCGGATGAGGCACAGTGTAGCAAAAGCGGGCGGAATGGCGACTGAAACGATAAAGGGGCGCCCCACTACAGCAGACAAGCCTCCGCCATGTACTTCAAAACTGCATATGTATCTCGTGATATCAAGGTTGGGCAACCAGTACAGAACAAGCAGTTACGAGTCCCATTTACACCGGCGCCATTTTGGACGCGGCCGGGCAGGTCCAGGATCTACTGAAACATAAAAAATGAGGCTGACGTCTCTGAAGCAGTTCACGAACAGCAGGACATAGCAAATAAACATGAACTCTCTAAAGCTGTTAACTCACTGCAGAACAAAACAAGTGAACCTGAAACCTCTGGAATAATTGTCGCTCAAAAGAACAACACACAAAACTCTGTAGAGCCTGAAGAAAAAAAAACAGAAGGGCACTGTAGTTTCAGACACACTTAACACTAATGACTAAACAAAGATATTGTCTGTTTATAAAGCAGTTATCATCTTGACAGAATTGACAAAGAAGTGTACAGACACCAATGCATCAGCATTCTCGAAGATAACATCTTAAGGAACAAAGAAAGACCTGTTCACTCTTGACACCCCAGGTGCTGTGTATGTTGCACTATAGTGCTGCATCGAGAAAACGGACAACCCTATTGATGTGGATTTTTCATTATTGATTATTGTAAAGAAATGGCGACTCCCCCCTTTAGCAGATTAGCTAAATGTTTGCGTAATTTAGGCATAAAAGTTATATTATTGTTGTTGTTGTTGTTATCGTTATAGTTCTGGTTAATTTCAAAAAATAGTTAAATATATTTACAGTTTTTGTTGCGTTCGTTATATTTAAAAGTTAATAAAGTTTTAAAATCTAACTTTGTTGGAGTGCTATATATGTTTAAAAAATCGGGTGAATGGGGCCTTGAATCGGGTTATTGTCATGTGTGGGCTTTGCAAGTGTACTGCTACAAGATCGGACATTTCAAACTCAAATGCACGTTCTTTTTCTTACCTTTCCGAAGCATGGAGCGCAATAGCAGGCACAGAAAGGGTGATGCACGTGTTGAACACTGCCTGGCCTGCAAATTGCTGGCAGTGCCCCCCCGCCCGCTCCTGAAAGAGGGCACACAAACACCGTCGCCCCGAGTACTTCACAAATCTTTAAAAGACCATGCGCTTGTTCAATGGGAAGTGGATAACATGGCTAAGAGCATTTGCTGACTAATGCATGGATATCGCTGACTTTTCAGCGATATTCATGCATTGCGGCCGTTTTTTATCGCATTTGCGATAAACCTTGCTAATAGCAAGGTTTATGTGCGATAAAATTCGCCGAAGTGCGGCGATAATTATTGTCTCTAAACAAGTTAGAGACAAAAATTACCGCTAGTTGTTGGAAATATGCCCCCGGGTTTTTCCTTGCAGGAATCGGGAAGCGAAAGACTAGCACTGAAATCAGTAGTCTCACACCTGAATCGGGAGGGTTGGCATGTCTGGATACTCTACAGCTGGGGCCATAAACTACATCCGCAGGGCTAGGTGATAGCCTAGGTCCGGCCTGGACAATCGGACACAGAGGAAGAGGAGTGTCAGAGGGTGCGGTAGTGAATAGGGTGAAAGGGAGGTGTCGAGCGGGCACAGGGTGTGATTCTCAGAGAAGAGCAGCGCAGATGGGGGAAGTATATGGCCCATGCATGAGAGAGAGAGCGGGGGTGACCATTGCGTGGGGGAGATGAGTGCGAGGGTGGGGAGCCCTGCTGAGAATCGGCGGCGTGCAGAGAGTGGCCCTGGTCAAGGCATCTAAAATGGCTGCCGTGCACGACAAAATTGTGGCATTGGACAAAAACGCAAGATGGCGCAGACAATGTTTATCAATAAGGATTCATTTATAACAAAATATTTACTCGCAGTGACAAAATGGTGTTCAACACTTCCTGATTTCCATCGAATCGAACGTTAACAAACGTCACGCAGCAAAAAAAAAAAAAGAAAAAAGCTCACGCACAGAGCAGTTTTTAGCCATGTTATCCAATGGAAGGCGGATAACATGGCTAAGAGCATTTGCTGGATAATGCATGAATATCGCTAACTTTTCAAAGATATTCATGCATTGTGGCCGATGTGCGGCGATAATTTTTGTCTCTAAACAATTAAAACGAAGCAAAAAATGGCGAATTCCCGTTTCGCTACCAGTTTGCGGCCCAGTTCGCGGCCCGTGAAGCGCTTCTACCGTGAAAAATCATTTTTTTTTTATTTTCCCCACGGGACCCTTTAATAACCCCAACAACATTCCGAGGGGGTCAAGAGGGGTATACCTTGCCCCCTTTCAATAAATTTCCCCTTCGTTTTTCACCTCTTCTTCTCTCTCGATCCTACCGAGAGATAAGATGGCGGCCGCTCCGGACTATTTAGAATGTTGACAGACACCGGAGAGCCAATCAGCTTTCTGTTATCCAATGGAAGGTGGATAACATGGCTAAGAGCATTTGCTGGATAATGCATGAATATCGCTGACTTTTCAACGATATTCATGCATTGTGGCCGATGTGCGGCGATAATTTTTGTCTCTAAACAATTAAAACGAAGCACAAAATGGCGAATTTCCATTTCGCTACCAGTTTGCGGCCCGGGAAACGCTTCTACCGTGAAAAATAATTTTTTTTTTATTTTCCCCACGGGACCCTTTAATAACCCCAACAACAATCCTAGGGGGTCAAGAGGGGTATACCTTGCACCCTTTCAATAAATTCCCCCTTCGTTTTTCACCTCTTCTCTCTCGATCCTACCGAGAGATAAGATGGCGGCCGCTCCGGACTGTTTAGAATGTTGACAGACACCGGAGAGCCAATCAGCTTTCTGCGCGCAAAGTTCAGTTTCGCGAAAAGTAAGCGGACCGGATCGCTGCCCGGAGCGCTGTTACAGATATATATCTTGTTTTAAACGTTAATTTCTCAAAATCCACTGAAGCACATATATTGAGACCTAGCAAAGGCACATCGGGCTAACAGTCCCTACAATTTTGCCAAGTTTCGTGGAAATCCATTCAGCCGTTCGGGCTAAAAGTGAGGCCAACCGCCCTATGGAAATTAACATGGGAAAAACGCGTTTTGGGACCCCCCTTTTTTCTCGGCCCCCCCTTGACGAACCCCCCCCAAATTTCAAGGAGCTGCTCAGAAACAAAATGTGCCATTTTCCTGAAAATTTCAGCCGATTCCGTCCACAAACGCCAAAGTTATTAGACATAGAATTTTCAAAAATCCCATAGGGAAAAAATCCTAACTATATATACCTACTGGCGACAGCCAGTAGGTAATATATATATATATACAAGGAAAATTACTTGCACTCGCCGGAGGGTTTCAAATCCAAGTCGGATTTATTTCGCACAAAATCAAGAGAACAGACGCGTTTCGGCGGTACGCCTTCGTCAGTATTTGGCGGCCGCCATGAAGCTACAGTTTATAAACATGATTGCATTAGCAGTTGTTGCACTAGTCTCGCGGGATCTGTCCCGAGCGAGCACCATTTTGAAATCAGGCAAAATCAAAATAACGAATCGATGACAAAAAGAAGTTACACACTAAATCAAGTATGTACACTTACAAACAATTGAGCCCTCGAATGGGCTTGAGTTAAAGTTTAAAGTGGTGCTGCGGTGGAAAAGTTCATTCAAATTCATAAAGACCACAGAGATGTTAAATACACAAGTTAAACTCTGCTTAATCAACTAGAAAATAATAAGCATGATTAATTGAAGCAAAAGCACCCTGAAAACAGTCCATATAACATCGATTCATGCCTGAAGTGTCATAGTGCAACAAAAGAAATTGTGAATGAAGACAAAAATTATTTACAGTATTTACAGGTGTACTTTCAGTTTCTCCCCCATGTTAAGTCCCGAAGGTGTTTTAGTTGATAAATCAATAATATATCGGGACTCAAGTCTCCTTAAGCATTTAGCTCTATCTCCCCCTCTGGGATCTCGAGGCACATGGTCAAGGCAGAAGAAACACAAGAGTTTACGGTCACTGTTGTGGTGAATGTCTAAATGACGGGCTACTGGATAATTACTGTCGTTGTTTTGAATTGCCCTCTGATGTTCTAAAATGTGGATTTTGGCAGGCTGTATAGTGCTCCCTATATACTTGAGTCCGCACGGGCAGGTAAGACAGTAGACCACAAATGGTGTTAGACAATTCATAAATTTCTTGATGGCAACTGGATCGTGTTTCCCGGGTACGGAATAACTGAGAACTTTCCTGCTACCCGCACAGGCCTTGCACTTACTACAAGGATAGAACCCACCTATACCTTGTATGCCTCTGGCAACAGGGGGCAAATGGCTCCGTACCAAGTGATCTTTAAGTGACTTGGTTTTACGGAATGTTACAGAAGGTTGGGCAGGGATGTCACGTTCAATGACAGGATCTGATTTCAAAATACTCCAATTAGAGTGCATAATCTTTTTAAGGCCCTTAGCTGCGTTAGAAAAATTTGTTATGAGCCTCAGATTATTGGTACCTTTATTTTTATCTATTTTTGGAGTCTCTTTAATCAATTCAGTTCTACTTTTTTTTTTTTTTTTGTTAAAGATATTTTTATTGAGAAGACAGGAAGACAGAAATAACAGAAGAGAGAAGGGATGGAATCACATGAAATGCAAAAAAAGAAGTGCCCTCGCAGGGGCCAATTCAATAAGGCCAAGCAGCAATAATAGTGATGAAGGGTCATACAGTGTCATCCCTCAGGGCAAAAAAAAAAAAAAAGAGTTCAAAAATCTGCCCGGGACAATATCAAACCCCCCGAGAAGTCCCGGAGGGGCAAGAGCCCTTACTGGCACCGGGCAAAGCTGTCCAAGTCAGAGGCTTATTCGACCAAGTCCATTTGCGCCTCCAAGCGTCCCGGCCATGAGGAAGACAATGCGGCAAGGCGAACATGAAAAAACAAAAGTCCCCATGCCCCTCTAGGAAAGAAAAACGAACCAACCCCCCCCCCCCCGAGGCTCCAACCTCCCCACTACTTCCCTCCCCCCGGTGGTGGCAGCCTAGCAACAGACGTTCGCACAAGCAGACTTCACACCTGGAACAGATGTGGGGCGCGTATGGTGGGTGGGCAAACCGCTGACGGCAACCCTCGAGAGAGAAAGCGGACCAGTGGACCCCATCTGAAAGTAAAATTCTTAAAGTTATTTCTGAAAATGTCCGCCATACTCTCCACACTCAGCATCTTCCACAACCTAGCGAACCAAAGGGAAAGAGCAGGGGCCTCCCTCTTCTTCCATGCTGCAGCCAGGGTCAACTTGGCCGCACCCACGCAGAGCCAAAGGATGTGTTTTTCTGCCCTGGTCTGGTGCTCCAAAAGCGAGTCCCGAAGGCCCAGGAGCACAAAGCCTATGGAATCTGGAATCGGGTAGCCCAGGATCTCCCTGATATGAGACAGTATCTCCTCCCAACAGGGGCGTATGATGGGGCAATCCCACCAGATATGGCGAGAGTCCCCAAGGAGACCACAGCCCCGCCAGCATCAGTCTGATGCAGAAGGAAAAATCTTTTTCAACCGGGTCGGATACAGATACCAATCCAGCATGGTCTTCATATGGGCCTCCCGAAGATCGATAGAATGGTTAAATGTGTGCAGATCACGCCAGAGGTGAGACCACTCCTCGTCGGAGATATCCCGCCCCAGGTGTTCCTCCCACAAACCCATGTATCTAGGGCGAGGTGAGATAGCAGTGGTCAATAGCAAATCATAGAGGAATGAAATCACCCCTTTCATAGATGATGTGCGACTGATATAGGATTCGAAATCCGTGGGAGGCCTCGTCGCGGCATCCCGTACCTCAGGCGACATTGCCCAATGCAGCAGTTGGGCGTGCCGGTAGCGCTCAGTAGGTGGCACCCAATAGTCACACATGCAATTTTGGAAGGTGAGCGGCTCATAACCATGGAACAAATGTGTGAGTGCGTGGCAGCCCCCCGCCCCCCACCCATCAAAGGGCCCCTCAACAAGAGCCGGCGGAAACGCTGGGTTAAAGTGAATAGGTGTGAAGGGGGAGGGAAAGGAGGTCCATCTTTCATCACTAGAGACCGAATCCCAGACCTTCAGAGTAGTACTCGTAGGGGTGCTAATGTAGGCGTTGCGTGGCCGATCCCCCTTCGCCTTCCAAACCAGGTCCCATATAGAACGACCCGCCACACTCCTGTCCATATGTAGCCAGTGCTTTTCTGACTCCATTTGGGTCCATTCAGCCAGCACCCGGAGTTGCGCCGCTTTGTAGTAAAGAAGCATGTCAGGAAGGCCAGCCCCGCCCTTCCTCAATGGCCGGTGTAGCGTAAGAAAGGAGAGTCTAGCACGACCTCCTTGCCAGATGTAGCGCAGAATCATAGATTTAAGACGCCGAAAAAAAAAACCTTCCAAAGTAATAGGGAGGGCTTGGAACAGATAAAGGAGCTTGGGGAGCATCGTCATCTTGACGGCATGCACGCGTCCCAACCAGGAGATAAACATGGGCTTCCAGCGATTAAGCTCAACCTGTATCTGGGTCAGCAGAGGAGGGAAGTTAGCCGCATACAGGGTAGCGACGGAGGAGGTCAGCCGGACCCCGAGATATTGTATGGAGGAGCTAGACCACGACAGAGGCGTGAGCGGTCGGATGCGCGCTACCTCAGTGGGTGGCAACGTGAGATTGAGAATGTAGGATTTGCCAGGATTGACCCGAAAACCCGCCACCGTTTCGAACTGAGAGAGCACGTCCTGCACACGCGGGAGGGAAGTCCCGGGGTCAGCTAGCGACAATAGGACATCGTCAGCAAAAAGAGATATTTTGTGCTGTTCCCCCGAAAAGGGGAGACCCACAATATCCGGGTCTTCCCGTACCCGAATGGCAAGAAGCTCGATGCTGAGCGCGAAAAGTAGAGGAGATAGGGGGCAGCCCTGCCTCGTACCCCGGGAGTGTGCAAAAAAGGGTGAGACATGACCATTCACCATAACCCTCGAGCGCGGGCCATGATAATTGGCCCGAAGCATATCTATAAACTTGGGAGAAAAACCAAAGGCCTGTAAGGTACTAAAGAGGAAGTCCCAGTCCACCCGATCAAACGCCTTTTCAGCATCAAGGCCTACCAGAACAGCTGGAATCTTAAAGCGATTAGCTTTCTCGATCAGATGGATTAGCCGTCTAGTGTTGTCATGGGTCTGGCGACCCTTTATGAAGCCCGATTGATCGGGATGGATGAGGGCAGGCATGAGGTCCTGGAGCCGGGCAGCTAGGATAGAGGAATACAATTTAGCGTCAATGTTTAACAAGGCTATGGGCCGGTACGATTCGCATTTAGAGAGGTCCTTCCCCGCTTTGGGAATGATCGAGATCATAGCTTCCGCCATAGTGCCCGTAGTGTGGCCCGCCTCCCTCATGCTGTTGAAAAGTGTCACCAAGTGGTCCCCCAACTCAGACGCGAACGTCTGATAGAAGGAAGCCGTGTAGCCGTCCGGGCCCGGAGCCTTCTGCGGTTTAAGGGACCGAATGGCAGTCAACACCTCCTCCCTAGTAAAGGGGGCCTCCAAGAGTTTGTTCCATTCCTTGGAAACCTGCGGAAGCGACAGGGCGTCTAAGTATTCCCGCTGAGCGGCCGGCGCCAGGCGGTCTGCCGAGTATAAGGCGGCATAGAAGTCGCCGAAAAGCTCTGCCTTAACCGCATCTCTATGTTCCACGACGCCGGAGGGCGTCCGAATGCCACCCACATATTCCCTATCACGTTTATCACGGAGCTGCCGTGCCAGATGTTTCCCCACTTTGTTGCCCTGAGCATAAGAAAGGCGCCGTAGGCGCAAGAGGGTATATTCAGCCCGATTATTATAGTGCGCCCTAAGATTCCCCCGCACCGCAGCAAGAGGGCGAAGGGTCTTTCGAGAAGGATTCTGCTTATGCGCAGTTTCCAATGTCGCCAGTTCCGCCTCCAACGCCTCCCTCTCCTCGCGCCTAAGTTTGTTCAGGGCGGAGTTCAATGCAATGCACGTGCCCCGCGTCGTCGCCTTGAAGGCGTCCCATTGGGTGAAGACCGAGGTGTCACCAGCCTTGTTAAGCTCAAAAAACTCACCAATGGCTGCCCTAAGCTTTTTGCAGGATTCCTCATCCCGCGTAAGGGATGCAGGGAAATACCATTTGCGGTGAGGGGACGACTCCGGGGCCCAGATCAAGCATGTCGCCAAAAGGCTATGATCAGAGACCGAAAGTGGAAATATTTTGCTATCCCGCAAGTCGCCCTGTAGAGATTGATGCAAAAAAATGTGATCAAGGCGGGAATAAGTGCGGTGGACATGGGAATAGAACGTGTAGTCCCTAGTGCGGGGGTGGAGGGAACGCCAGCTATCAATAAGGCCCAAACTCAACAAAGTATCGCGCAGTTCCGGGGAGAAGAGACCCGCCTCCGTCCTTTGCTGATGTGAACAATCAAGACATTTGTCCCAAACCAAATTGAAATCCCCCATCACTATCAACGTTCCCTCCCCGAAATCCCCCAGCACCCTCAGAAAGGCCTCAAGGAACCCATTTTGGCCCGCATTTGGTGCATATACAACCACCCACGTGCAAAGCTTACCCATAAGCATCCCCTTCACCATCAGCCACCGCCCCTCTTTATCCCCCCGCACCCCCACAGGTTGAAATTGAAGTGTAGAGTGGAACAAAAGCGCCACCCCTCGGTGCTTAGTAGTGGCTGAAGATTTGTAAATCAGGGGATATTGCCTGTGCTTAAGTCTAGATTCATCTTTACGGGCCAAATGAGTCTCCTGCAGGCCCACCACATCCAACTGATGATCAAGAATATACTTCCAGACTTTCTGGCGCTTTTGAGGAGAGTTAAGGCCTTTAACATTCCAGGAGCCTATTGTAACAGGCGACATTGAATGTTAAATGTTAAATGTTGTATACTTGTAAAGCGCACAGCTGCCCCAGCAAAGGGGCGTCCCGGCGCTGTATACCGCTGGGGAACCCGTCCTGGCTTTCCCTGTGGGATGGTCCCTAATGGGAATCCCCAAGGTGGAGCCAGGCATCCCCGGCGTTGATGGGGCCATTGTGGAGATTAGGCAAGCTAATGCCCAGAGTTGCCGAGTGGGACCCCAGGTTAGAGTAGGCACCGAGGCGAGAATTGTCGAGTCCGCTGACCCTGGTCCACGACCCTGCCGCGTCGGGAATTGAACCCTGGTCCCGGGCCGACTTCTGCTCCCGGGTCTGCCGCCTCTAACCAGTGAGCCACACCACTCCACTGACATTGAGTCCAACACCTCCCCCCATCGCTCCAATCAGTGCAGTCCATATCGCCAGAACCAAACCAGACACACTACAGCCATACCAAGTCCCCAGCCACCACCACCAGGTCCCTTCCCAAACAACCCTACCACAGCCCACAGGAGCCTCAAAAACAAAACACAAAAAGGAAAGAGAACAATGAAAGTCGGACATGACCACAAGGGTCGGGGTAGAAGACCCTGGTAATGCCCCCCTCGAGTTCAGGGTCGGGGTAACCCTCCAGTGGAGAACTGTCCCACAGAGTACCTGAGATGGTAGAGCCCCCCCGGCTCCCACGGGCCACTGTCGAGGGAGCCTAGGCCGCCGAGGAGCTGTCCACTCGGCTCGACTCAGTCACCAGGGCCAGTGAGGCCAAAACTTCTCCCCTTTCACTCTGGCTCGCCGATGGAGACGGACCCTCTGCCACGCCGTGTCGGCCCACTCGCTGCCATGCTGGGGAGCGGGAACGGCGACGTCTTCTTGGGGAGGCGCTGGCGTCCGCCGACGCAGCAGTTTCCTCCATTCCGAGCAGTTCCCTGGCGGCTGCTAGGGATCGCACCTGCACCAGTCTATTTTGCCACCTGAAAATGAGCCGAAACGGGTGACCCCAGGAGTAGGATACCCCGTGCTCCCTCAGGAAGGCCGTGATCGGGCGGAAGTCCCATCGTTTTTGCAAGGTGGAAGCCGCCAGATCTTGAAAAAGCTGAGGGCTGTGCCCACGAAAAAGCAAGTTATTGGTGTCCCTCGCCTTCCGCAAGATTGTCTCCTTCAATTGGAAATCGTGGACACAGACCAAGATGTCGGGAGGCGGCGAGCGCGCGCCACGTGGTAGGCCTACCCGATGTACTCTGTCCATCCGGACCTCAGTGCGATCGTCCTCCGCCAGAATTTGCAAAAAGAGAGCCTCCATGTACTCCCGTAGGTTCCCACCGTCTCCATCCCAGGGCACCGCTCGTATTCGAATGTTATTACGGCGGGAACGGTTTTCCAAGTCCTCGCAATGGGTCTGGAGATCCAGATTTTGCTCGCGGAGCTGGAGCAAATCCTGCTGTAGCTGATGGACATCCCCCCTGAGGCCCAAGTCGTGGTCCTCTAGGGTCGCTACACATTCGCCGATGCCGTCCACATCTCGGCGGACCTCTCGGAGGTCGGAAGCTAGTTGTGCTTTTAGTTCCGTGATATCGTCCTTGATGGAGGAGAAAAGCTCTATCAGGAAGGCCTTCGTGACCGGGCCATCAGTGTCGTCCTTGGCCGGCGACTTGCTAGGGCCGGGGGGCGATCCGGATGCCCCCTTACCAGGACCATCCTTCCCCGGTTTATTCAAGCGATTCCTTGTCGACATGGTGCGACGCCTCAGCTCAGATCCAGGCTCCTCACGACCTCCCAAAGCGTCCCGAAGAGCCAGCTATGTTCCTCCACCTGCAGCTAGTTTCGGTCCGTAGACACCGGGGGACCGATGCGATCAGAGGGCAGCACTCGCCCCTTCGCTCCAAGTCCGTTGGGCCGTCCGATGGGTCGCCCCCAGGGCACAGATGGTGAGAGGCAAGATGGCACCACCTCTCCTTCCTTTAGCCTTCTGCGCTGTCCAGCAGCCGCCAGACAAGCCGGCGCCTCTTCGTCACCTCCGCTCGGCGACAACAGCCAGATAGATCGCCGGGGTCACAGGCAGGCTCGCTACAATCCCAGTGGGGGGGACTCGCAAAGCAAGCGCTTCAGTCGTCAACTTGCTAGAGTTCAGGGTCCCCTCGTGTGAAGAGCCGATGCAGCCCAGGCGAAGCTCCGTAGGCCGCTCCGGTACTCGTGCGTCACCAATCTAACACCTCGGCTAAGTCCGCCGTCCTAGGTCGTAGCTCGACGGGAGAAGGAGCAAACCAATTAAGGACACCTCAGCGACCCCAGGAGAGTCAAAGCAGGGACTGAAATTGCCCCAGTGCAGCTAAACAAAGCTATGAAAGGCTCGGGGTGCCGGAGGAGCTCGCAGGCACGTCTTACTCCGTCGCCATCTTGGCCACGCCCCCGTCGTCAGTTCTACTTCTGACCTCAGCTTTCTTCCAAGCTTCGTTAAGCACCCTGTCTTTGTAGCCTCGTGCCCTGAATCTATCGAGGCTGGCCAGCCCTGCTTGATTGTAATCTTCAGGACGGGAGCTGTTGCGTTTAATGCGCAAAAGTTCCGCATACGGGATACTGTTCTTAAGGCTAGTGGGGTGGCTGCTGCGTGCATGGAGCACTGAGTTACCCGCTGTGGGTTTCCTGAAAAGAGTTGTCTGTAACTTGCCATCAGTTATGAATACTCTCACATCTAGATAATTCACCTCAGTGTTACTAATTTCACCTGAGAATTTCAAATTAAGGTGGTTGCTGTTGAGATATTTGATATAATCTTCAACTGACTGTCTACTCCCTTTCCAGACCAGAAAGAGGTCATCAATATACCGCCTCCAAATTATGGTCTTGTTGACCCAATGGTCACAGGAGTCCGACCAGGCCTCCCGCTTCTCCCACCAGCCAACGAAAAGATTTGCGTAGCTGGGGGCGAAGCAGGCCCCCATCGCTGTCCCCCGTTTTCGTCGGTAGATCTGGTCCTGAAAAATGAAAATGTTGTTGAACAAGCAGAAACGGAGAAAGTCAGTGTGCATTTCACTGTGCTCCCTATGTTCTGCTGGTCTTTGTTGCAACACCTGATTGATTACATCCAAGCCTTGTTCATGTGAAATGCTTGTATACAAGCTGGCTATATCTAAGGTCACCATTAGATAATCTGATTCCCATGGGCTCCCATTAACATAACGGAGGAAGTCCTTAGTGTCTCTCTTATAGGAAGAGTGTATGTGCGCTATACAAAAACCAAAAACAAAGTCATTTCTTCAACAAAAGGAAAGAGATAAACGTCTATGAATTTCGACGTATTCTCCAGGAGGCCTCCAACAGATGAAATTATTGGATGGCCTGGCGGTTTTTCGGAGTCTTAATGCACCTTCGGCAGGTGGTAGAAGGTGGGTATCTTAGGATTACAAACTGACAGGAATTTGAATTCTTCGACTGACAGCATTCCTCTTATGTGCCACTTGTGTATAATTTTTTCATATTGAGTGATGCTCTCCAAGTATTCTTTCATTGCGATAGGAGTATAATTATCACGATTGCTCAATTGGAGAAGTGCTTCAAGGCAGTAATTTTTACGGGTTTGGAGGAATACGTTGCCACCCTTGTCAGAGGGTTTTATTACAATGTTCCTGGCAGCTGCCAAATCCTTTATTGCCTTCCTTTGTTGAAGTGTAAGGTTCCACATAGATTTATGGTTCTCTGCTGGATTCTCTCTTAGGTTCCGCAGGTCTAACATGACCTTGTCTTGAAATACGTCAATGGCGTCCGGGTTAGAAGGTGGTACAAACTTGGAGACTGGTTTAAAGGGGCTGGGTTCTCTTGACTGAATGTTACTAGCAGATGCTCCAGAGGTACCCAAGTTCGATGCTATTTGGCTGGCTGTAGCACCTTATGAATTGAGATCTTCCAGAACTGCAAGAAGCTCCAACTCCTTTTCATTGATGGGGTTGGGCCCAGATGTTTAGGGAGTGCCAGGAGAATTAATGCCTTTAAGTTTAAATAATTTGTATAGTTTCATTTTACGTACTAGTTTAAAAACATCGATGCGTGTCTGTACAAATTCAAAGTTACTTGTTGGACAGAAAGTAAGTCCAAGTTGTAAAACAGATGTTTCTGAGGGTGTCAGAATTTTCGGAGTCAGGTTGATGATGGTTAAATTTTCTGTGTCTCTCTCTAGGGCCTTGGGCATCACTTGTGTTGAGTTGTTTTCCTCTTCGATTTTCCTGCGCCTCTTTTGGGGCGCGTGCCCCCCACCTCTCCTTATGCGTCTGTGGCTACTTCGGGCGGTCTTCTCTTTCCCCCTCTCAGCCACGCCAGCCTGATTAGATCGAACTCCTCATGAAAATGGGGAGGTGTGGGTAGGTCAGGTAAATTTACGCTGGATGCTCCTCCTCTCGTATCGTTGTCCAAAAGTTTGGCGCCTGAGACCTCTGATTCTGAAGTTTCGGGGGCAGCAGACTGCTGCTGTTGTAACGATCTGTCTTTTCTTAGATCTCTCCTAGGGGCATCATACTTGCAAGCAAATGTCAAAATCCTACCCTGTTCGTAGTCTTGTGCATCCCTTTCAAACTTTTGTTGTTTTCTCTGTTTGATTTTTCCCTCATAAGTTGCCAACCTTTGCTTCATTAAGGCTCTCAGTGCATCATGCTCCTCCTTTTCTCCTTCTTCAGCAATTTTGGTTTCAAAATCACTTATTATGTCCAAAGTCTCTTGTCTGTCTATCCAAGCGTATTTAACTAGAAGGATTAACATGCCCTTAGAGGATTGTGCAGTGTATTCGGCCCACTCATCTAAAAGTTTGGGATTAGGGCTCTCATACGCTGGCATGGTATATATTCTGAGACCACGAGGAACTCGGTTCACCTCGATATAATTTTCAAGCGATGTAGCCTCCCACCATTTCCTTATCTCACGCTCATAGAGCCGCTCTAGTTGTTGGTATTTTGCTTTAAGACCAGGTTGGGGTTGGTTCTGTGTACCTGTTTGTACTGTTGGACGAGAGCCAGGTCTCGTCTTGAAAATGTCTGAGGCTGCGTCACGGCGGTCCGCCTCACTGTACATGGGATTCATCAGTTAATTGAAATCAAGAGTGCTTCCCTCCCTCGCTAAGCTCGTAAATGCAGGCAGTTCAATTATGCAACCACTGGGTGATACAAAGAATCGTCGGTCCTTACCGCATGTTGCGCGCAGTCGTTACAGGCAGATCCGAAGCTCCATAAGGTTCTCAGAACACAGAGGTAGTCCACTTTCTGCTTCGAGCGGTGCTCCGGTTCCCAAATTCAGTTTTCGACGCTCCAGTGCTCTGCCGTAGACACTGGTGCACTCAATAGCAGGTGCGGGCCACGCGCCGGCAGGACGCGTAGAAATGCAAGATACCAAGGAAAATGACTCGCACTCGCGGGAGGGTTTCAAATCCAAGTCGGATTTATTTCGCACAAAATCAAGAGAACAGACGCGTTTCAGCGGTACACCTTTGTCAGTATCAGGCTGCCGCCATGACGCTACAGTTTATAAACATGATTGCATTAGCAGTTGTTGCACTAGTCTCGCGGGATCTGTCCCGAGCGAGCACCATTTTGAAATCAGGCAAAATCAAAATAAGGAATCGATGACAAATATATATATAGGTGCTACTTTTTGACTAGTTCATGTAAAGTTTCGGGTAATCCATTAAGCAGGGGCAGAGAAAAAAGGGCAGCCCCAAAACAATCAATCAATCATCAATCAAAACACAAAATCCCCATGCATTTTCCGTTGACGTATTTAGACAAGTCTATAGCAAAAACTGCCAAGCGGAATTACACCAAATTTATCAGGAAGCTACAGCTTGGTCTGCAAATTGTTCATTTTGTGATTTGGTGTAAATTCGTTCAGTAGTTTTTTTAGAAATTAAGGGAAAAAATAACTGTATATGTGCATGGTTGGGTCTGCGAGTGGCTCAAGAGACTCTCACAAGATCGCTAGTTTAAAAATGGAGCATTCTGATTGGCCCAGGGAGCTTCATTTCTCTTGACCAATCCTCCTGTGATAGTCAGACTCCCGCAGGAGTGAGCGCTTTTTTGGATGCCTGCAACATGAGAAAAATGTTGTTGGCCACCACTACAAGACTTAAAAATGTTGTCCACCGGCCCGGAAGTTAAAAAACTAAAATAATAAGGTAGGGATACCCTGACCCGCTATTCCCAATAGGGGGACCCAAAGGGACCCTCCCCTGTCCTGGAGTTAAAAAAATAAAATAACATAAGGGGATAGGGTAGGGATATCCTGACCCCTATGTGCTTTAGGGGTCCCAGAGAGACCCCAAACCAAAAAAAAGGAATCTGCTAAAAA